>NC_039364.1:225788520-225788856 GCF_003573695.1 Papaver somniferum | reverse complement strand
AAAAATCCGTAACAAATTAGAGAATTAAAGAAAAAAGATATTGGGAATATTTTCATTCACTGCCGAGTAATGGGAAGAATTTTTGGATTAATGAGAAGTTATTCTTGGTCCAAAGGTGTATAAATATAACTCTTGGGTTAGCATAGAAGGTTGTCGAGAGTTTGGGGTCGTGAGGAGGTCCAGAGAAGCAGAAATCAAGAGTTGATGAAACTCTGTTGCTGCTGCTGATGAAGAACACCAAGAACACGAAGAACGGACCTGCAACAACAGTCGTTTCTCTACAGTAATAACGACTCACACCTGTGGGTCGTACATCAGGCAGTCTTATTTTCCACA
>NC_039364.1:225741574-225788510 GCF_003573695.1 Papaver somniferum | reverse complement strand
TCAATCATCTTCGTACTATGATGATGAGGATAGCAGTAATGAAGAATCTGAAATATGTAGGCATAGTGATCAGGAGTCTAGTAATCCAATTGAGCTGTATAGTGATTATATTATTTCTAGTTCAAATCCAAATAATTTTTATGATTATTTACCTATTCAAAAGGAAGAGGATTTGATTAGGGATACCACCATTTTAGACGATGTAGATTTTCCTTTTGATTACGAAGCCGATAGTGGTTTAGAGGAACGGGTTCATTTCGAAAATACTGTTTTAGAGTCTAGCGACTTAGAAACAATAGTCTTGGAAGAAGAAGATAGACCCGTAGAGATGAGTAAAGATGCACTACCTGATAATAACTTAGAAGAATCTCTTGAATATTTTAAGGACTCTGAATATATGGAAATTCAAGAAATAATTAGAGGTCTATCTAGAGACTCTGAAAACTCTAAGTTTGGGGGTGATTATCACTCCCCTAGTGATTTACCTTTAACTCTCAGAAAGTCCCCACACTTAGGACTTGATATCTGTGCCTCGACCATTTTACAAGATTACCTTCATACTCGTTTTCCCGAGCCTAATGATGTCCATGAAGGAGTTCGGTTATTAGAAACCCATCCTCTGGTTGATGTGGTTTGCCCAGGCTATGATACCCAGATTGACTTTGTTTTCCCACCAAATAGTTTTTTTCCAACTGTGGGAACGTTTCAAATGAGTCGAATATTAAGTTCTGAGACTAAGCCTAAGTACTTTAGGTTAATAGAATCGACACATTTTCCTAAGAATGACCACTACTCTCACTGTGGTCAACTTTGTAAGTCATATCTGATTGACTTAGAGGATCCACAATTATTTAGGTTATTACTTCGTGATTCTAAGTTCGTATTTGAGTTTTTACAGACTCTAAGACCTAGTGATTCGGATCCCATCTATGAAGAAACGCAGCCAATGAAAATATTCTATTTAGACCCTTTCATAGAACCTGAACCGCAATTAGCGATAGTTTTCAGGAAACTAGGTAAGGGCATGCTATTCTTGTCCACTTTCTTGGTTCATTGCAGTTTCCTTTGTTCAGCTCTATTTAGTTTTGAAGACCCACAGTTATTTCGACTGTTACTTTATGGTTCGAGTTGACTAATCCTTTCCTAAGTCTGGCTGAAGACTTTAAACTTAGCACTTCTTGGGAGGTATCCCATGCTCATGCAACACGGTAATATCTTTCCTTAACTCTTTCGCTTCAAATGGTAACAGTTTCTCCTTACTCATGCTTTTAGTTTCATCTTTAGAACATTGAGGACAATGTTAGATTTAAGTTTGGGGGTATGGGAGAAACTTTTTAGTTGCAATTAGTAAACTCCAGAGCCTAGAAATTTATGCCTATTAAGGTTTGCACTAACCAATCTAAGTGGATGGGAACATCTTGGTTGTAGGAGTTGAGGAACCAATCTGATTAGATGGAACATCTATAGAGTCTATTCATAAAAACACATAGCTCAGGTGTTAGAAATAACATGATAGTTGCACCATATCTCGTTGAGTCCTTTTCATTTCTTTTTTTCATTTTATTTTTTCATTTTAAACTATGTTTCTCTAAGTAATTAGGTGGGGCACACGATTCAAGTTGGTACCACTGCTAGGGTGAATTAGAGTGACTGAGTTACTAAAAAAAAAAAGATCGGACCAGTTAGACCAATCGGAATAAGTATTAACACTTGGATAGCAATATGCGTGTGTTCTCCCTGTTTCCGTCGCCTAAGCAAGCGTGGAATGCAGGACCCGTGGGAACTATCGTGTAATCTGCTGACAAGAAGCATGCGCTTGGATCAAAAAGATCTATTCATGCCGTTAAGTTAAAAAAAATGGTTATTGTTCTGTTTAGTCAACTGCTGGTTCCCTTGTATTTGCCAGTTTGTTGATCTAGATTTAAGTTATTAACCACTGGTTCCCTTGTATATACCAGTTGTGTTGATATTAGTCAGACCGGTATCTCAGTCCATTAGGATAGGTTCATTCTGACAGTGGCCTTCAGACAGATATGGGAAACGCCGTTCACTTAGTAAACATCAAAACCATTTATGTTTTTCTATATCCATCTCTTAATCTTTCCATGTGATTAGTTTGACTCCGAATATGATGTCCATAGTGCAACTATCTGAATAGAGCTGTCACTTATATATGAATTTTAGTATGCTTGAGTGCAAACTCGTGTACATCAATTGGAATTTCGCATCAGGGTACTTCCTCTTGTAGTCAATAAGTATGCCAACCAAGGAGATTCTTTAGTGCCTTACAAGGTTCGTTGTAGATAGCTAGGGTCTGGAGTATAAAGGTTTTGTGGGTACACCTCTAGTAAACCCTCCGGAGACAACACTCCGCCACTAGGGCTACCTAGTGGTTTAACGGCTTGCGGCACGTGCTAAGTGTAGTCATTTTACTTTCTAGATTAGATTTGCTCGAGGACTAGCAAATAATAAGTTTGGTGGTGTTTGATAGACACATTTTTGTGTCTAATTTGTCCTCAATTGGAACTCTATTTTTGTACTAATATTGTGTTTTTATGTATTTTTAGGAAATAAACATTTTTGGAAAATTCGGCTCGAAAAGTTGATTTTGGCACCCCTTGAGGACAAGTGTTATTCAGACTCTCGCTTTTGGATAAGGGGTAACCTAATTACTAAGGGGCACCCCCAGGTCACCCCCAAGGCAGCTTTTATTCGCACCCCAGTTCTGGTTAGGGGGAGGACATCTTCTTCCCAAATTCAAAAACCAAAAATTGGCGGGAAAAATTGTTCTTGAACTGCCGTGACTAGGGTTGAGGATTTGAAGGTGTTCCAGTGAGATTCAATGACCCAAATTAAATGGGTTTGTTCCTAGGTCCTAGATAGAGCTGGTATGAGTATTGGATTCGGTCAAAATTGGTTAGATAAACGGTGGTTATTAAATCAGGGAAGATATTCTAAAATAGGAAAAATATTCTATTCGTGGAATTCTTGGATGGAAGAGACGTGCATGGGTTGATTCTATTGGCTGGAAACAATCCCTACAGCTCAAGGATGACGCGTGAGAAGAGATAAAACAGGTAAAAATCCGTAACAAATTAGAGAATTAAAGAAAAAAGATATTGGGAATATTTTCATTCACTGCCGAGTAATGGGAAGAATTTTTGGATTAATGAGAAGTTATTCTTGGTCCAAAGGTGTATAAATATAACTCTTGGGTTAGCATAGAAGGTTGTCGAGAGTTTGGGGTCGTGAGGAGGTCCAGAGAAGCAGAAATCAAGAGTTGATGAAACTCTGTTGCTGCTGCTGATGAAGAACACCAAGAACACGAAGAACGGACCTGCAACAACAGTCGTTTCTCTACAGTAATAACGACTCACACCTGTGGGTCGTACATCAGGCAGTCTTATTTTCCACAGCATTTGCGACACAGCGGCGGCAGTCTTATTTTGTCACCGAGGATTGTAGGTCTCTGGTTTTATTGTATTTATCATATTCTCATCATTTGTAAACCATTTTTGAGCTATAATAAATTATTTTGAGAGCATTTTTACTATGATGAGTTAAACCCCAACACTGGGACGACGGAGGAGGCCGAGCTTCATACATGGGTAATTTTATTAATTCTTTTCATGACTTTTGCATTAATTTTAATTGAAATTATGATTTAAATTAATTAGTTGTGATTTGATTTGATGGATCATGCTTAACTTAGATGATTTGATGTCCCATGCTTAACATTTACACCTAATATTTTGAGAATCTATCTTGGCAATAAATTAGAGTCGATATATTTAATATATTTTTCGAGCTATTATTGATAAAAGAATTATTATTTGAACCTTAATAAATGAATTTGGCGGAATCCTAGTCCCAGTACCTCTCTACCAATTTGTCAATATTTTTGTATATATTTTTATTAAATCTAAAAATTTCATTTCCTTCACAAGTCTGAAACGAATCCTATTTACTTCAACCCCATCAAAAATCTTTAATCAGAGGCTGCGGAGGATCCCAAGCCTGCACTATCCAGAATATTTCATCATGTAATTTCTGAGCATCCCGGTGTCACATCCAGGAGAGTACGATAGGCTCATATGAAATCCCATGGACAGGGATTCAAGGAGATATAATGAAAATAGTGAAAAAGAGGGGGTCTAACAACACCACCCAATATTTTTCTTAGCAATCTATATGGAAAAACTCCGAAGCACTCTACTAGAGAATCAACTAGACAGTCAGACTCAATCTAGAATATAGTATCTCAAAGAGTTAATATCTCTCTCTCTCAATTTGATTGTTACTCAAGCAAATAGAATCTGCGAGTCTAATCAAAGAGAGATATAACTTGGAAGGTATCAAAAACCAATATCCAAGTGTTAATCAATGAAATCAACAATCACAAGATTGGATCTCCAATTTATTAAGCTTAACGCACAACTTGTATTATTTCAATTATATAAAATAATATAATGCGGAAAAGAAATAACACAGACACCAGAAATTTTGTTAACGAGGAAACCGCAAATGCAGAAAAACCCCGGGACCTCGTCCAGATCAGACACAGACTGTATTAAGCCGCTACAGACACTAGCCTACTCCCAATTAACTTCGTACTGGACTATAGTTGAACCCCTATCAGTCTCCCACTGATACAAGGTACAGTTTCACCTCTATGCCTCTGATCCCAGCAGGATACTACGTACTTGATTCCCTTTGCTGATCTGACCCACAACAAAGAGTTGCTACGACCCAAAATCGCAGGCTTTGATAATAAACAAATCTGTCTCACACAGACAAGTCTATCAAAGGATAAATCTGTCTCCCACAGATAAACCCTAACTTTTGTTCCATTTTTTGATATAATCAAGGTAGCACAGGAACCAATCAATTTATTCGGTCTTATATTCCAGAAGAACAACCTAGATAAATCAATCACCTCTCAATACTCGATTCCTGAATACACAAGAAGAATACTGAGGATTCACGAACAGTGAGACGAAGATGTTCGTGAATACTTTATCTTACCTATCGGAGAAACGAGTTCTCAATTCAATCAGAAACAATTGTACTCTTAACGACACAAAAGTAAGATCATATCACACAACTACGATAAAATTAGTATCGGTCTGGATTCACAATCCCAATGAAGTCTTTAAGTCGTTAACCCTAATTTGAAGAAGAAACTCAAGGGTTAATGGAGATTGACTCTAGCTTTGAAGAAAATTAGTATCACACAAGAAAGGTGTGTGGGGATTAGTTTCCCTCAACCTAGACGTCCCCTATTTATAGCCTTTAAAACCACGATTTTTACTTAGGAATTAAGCAAACAATATTAACCACTGATTTAGATCCAAGACAATATCTCTCAACCGTTAGATCGAAAGACAAAGATTTTCAAACACACTCGTGTACGTTTTCCAGGTTCGTAAAAAACCGGCCCAAACGTTTACATACATGTTGGTCCAATATAGCAACCAAAAGGAAACCATATGAGCTTCACATATTAACCATGTTTCTCATCCATCATAACTAGTCCACTTGACTCAAACAAACTAGTTAGAGAGTCATTCAATTTCTATGAGATCTTATGTAACTACACAAGACACAATTGAACTCTTGATGATATCGATTCGATTGAATCGGCTCAATGAACATTATAGCCACGGTTTGCATTTAAGCATTCCTTAGTAATTTAATGTTTATGTTCAGAGAAAATCAACTTAGATTACAACCTCTTAAGTTCACAAAACAAGTTCGCGGACTTAAGGGTCAATCTGTCGAGTTTTCCAAACTCGGCAGAAATTCTCGGTCGAGAACTTCCGCCAGTTTGCAGACTGGGTTCGCGGACTAAGCTGCAAACAAGTTATTGGAAAATCCAGTAGATATTTTCGGTCGAGAACTCTCGACAGTTCGCGTACTGAGTTCGCGGACTGGGTTCGCAGACTGGGTTCGCAGACTGGGTTCGCAGACTTGGCAAGCCAATTCCACAATCCACCGAATCTCACTTGATCAACAAAGTTCAAAGAACTTCGGATCAAGGAATACACGGTTGTGTAATCTAAACTCTCATTTCAATATGAAACATTCTCAGAGGGAGATATTTATTCGTGAGACAATCGAACGACCTTTATCGTCAGAGCAATTTCCAAAGATTGAAATATGAAGAAAAACTTAATCAAAGCGAAAAGCTTTACCAACACACATATTTCGAGAAAAAGATAAGCATTGAATACTCAGCTCGAAATATTAGTGTGTTTCATCTAGTCTATAAAGCATACTACTTTTGTCTCATAAGAAGTATGAGATAGAGTAGATAGACTTATGAGTGGCAGATAAATTCAAGTCTTCACATACCTTTTTGTTGATGAAGTTCCACGGTTCCTTGGTGTAGATCTTCATCGTTGTCGTTGAATCGCCATGAAGTCCTTGAGCTCACCTACACTTTTCCTATCCTAGTCCGAGACTTGCTAATAGGCTAGATATCAAAACTATATAGTTTTGATCACTAACACTGACAAACATGCTTGATATAGCAAAGCATGCGAGTTCGACCGATATATGCTCTAAAATCTCCCCCTTTGTCAATTTTAGTGCCAAAACTATTAATACATATGGAATACAAAAAAAAAGATAAACTTTAGTGGCTCCTATTCCATAGTATAATCTTCAACGTTCCTTGAAATCTTCGTCCTTTCCAAGTACTCCAATTATCCCAAAGGTTGTAAGTTCAGCATCACCATTGTTGAAGATTCGTAGCATAAATAATGAGAGAAATCGAGATTTTGAATTACTATTAAACAGTGCCATAGTATTACTATGAATATCAAAGTACAATTGCATCACGACTTTAACAATAGTACTATGGTGATATATAGCACTCCCCCTTAGTAGATACCTATCTCGATCATGGAAACCACTCCCCTTTACACAATGATCCGAAAACCATATTTATTATGTAGTGTGAACTACAATATTTCTCCCCCTTTTTGTCAATAAAATTGGCGAAGGTAAAGAGCGGGTTCATAATGAAATTCCCACGAGAGACAATGCATAACCAAAAGAGAAGAACACATCATCTTAAATTTAGATGCAATCTTATAGCCGAAGCTAACAACATTCATCAAGGAGTTTTAAGATACAAGATAACCCCTAAAAATTCCTCAGCCACACTCCCGCAAGATATTACCATTAAGCACAAGTTCAAAAGAACTCTCCCCCATAATATGTCATTCCAAAGAGAACAACATAAGCGACCTTACAAAGAAGGATTTATTTGGACACCAAAAATCAAAAAAAAAAAAGATCTTTTATATCCAAAGTACAACTAAAGTAACCACAAGTAAACCCATGATTAATTTAATTGTCAAGAGAAATTAAATCAAAACCACAAAAGTGATCAATTTAATTGAGCGTGCTCAACATAAGTAAACTCACGGAGTAACGAGCTACGACTAAGTTAATCATATGGAGATAACAAACTTAATCGTTCAAAATACTCAACATAAGGAAAACCTTACGGAATATTTAAAAAGTACTCAACATAAGATAGTTCTCATGGAATATACGATCATATACTCAACACAAGGAAAAACCTTAGAATATTACGTATACTCGACATAAGAGACACCTTACGGAATACATGACTATAATAACCACAAAAGAGAATGATTACTATAGTCTTTCAAATAATCAACACAAGAGATTGTGGAATATTTGAAACATCAACTAGATTAATCACAAGAGAACCTATAATTAATCTAATTGGATAACCAACAACCAAACTAATCACCAAAGTAATCAATTTAATTATTTTGGGCTCAACAGAAAGGATTATGGAACCCCGATTAAGGTATCAAAGGATTGACACACCTAACCGTACATGTACTCAACATAAGTATAAGATGAAAAGAAGACTTATGGAGTACTAAACTAAATAACCAAACAAGTCGATTAATTTAGTTTCATATGCTCAAGATATAACATCTCATGGAACAACTAACCAAGCCAAGATTAATCGACTTAGTTGTAAGGTGCTCAACATAAGACACACAATGGAGCCTTCAGGGTTTTCATAAAATATAACAATTAATGTTCAAAACCGTGGATACACAAGGATAATTTCTATCTTTGCATCACAAAGTGACATAATAGACTTTATCCTTGCAATACAAACGACTACATCCTATTTTCCATCAAATACATGATTGCATAGGGTTTGCGTTTGTCATTGCCAAAAGTCGATTCGTTCCTTAACCAATAAATTGATCATGAACGACTTTACTTTTGACAACCAATATGGGATCTTCAAGTTCACGGACGCAAACAATACATATCCCATAACAATATTGCAATAAGAGAAACCAAACATAATATTGCAATAACAATCATCCTCAAAATATTTTTAGAATTTTGATAATAAAACCTAAAAAATAACAAACGAGAATGAAAACAAAATATAGCAATAAGATGTCACAGATTTATCTATCATCACGCTAGTTATTCTTCATAAACATAAAAGAAGACTTCCTAGGCTTAAATAAAACAAGGACTAAATAAGAAACTAGATCTTCTCATCCATCATGGTTTTAATAAGAGTGAGTTCCTCATTAGCCTTCTTTATCTTGTCTTTTACGAAGATGAGATTCTTCGTTGTAATATCGAGTTGTTCTTGTACAATCTCAAAATCCCTCAATAGATTCCCATTCAATTATGAGGAAATCTGAAATCAATTGTCGCTCTCATGATCAAGGGCATGATAACAAGCTATGGACACATCAACTAGTTCTCGTCTCCTGAGTACGTCAAACTTGTCGTATTTCTCCATTGTGCACCGAAGACTTTGAGAGAGTCTCCCTTGGAATAAATAAAATATTTATAACATTCCAACAAACCTTAGGAAACGTGAGTTCATGAGGGTGGGTGCAAGCATGGAGTGCTGGGTCAAGAAAGCCCCAAAAGGAGCAAGAACCAGACATCAAAAGAAATACAAAACAAGTTGTACAAAGACAAGTTCATCTGACATTTTTTTATCAAGAGAATCCTGAGAAGCATGAGCATCTCCTTTAAACACAGATGAAATTTAGAAGAGATGCAACATGAACATGTCAGAGAGTAATAAGATGAGCATCTTGCTCATTATTATTCACTTCTTCCTTATTAGTAAGAATCAAATTACCAGAAATTGAAGAAGTATTCTTAAGAGACGGTTTAGACGTACCTGAGTTTTCATACCACGTCTTCTTGATACCCCGTCTAAGTTTGTTAATACAAATCTTCAAATCAGACACCCGATTGTTGACGTGTAAACACTCATCAATTGAGGTACTGGAAACACATTCTCTCATAGGACTAGAGTTCTTCTTTATCCTATTTCTTCTTCTTTTTCCAAGATGATTTACAGGATCTGTTGCGTTACTGCCATTCTCCCTACTCCACTTGGGTGTGCCCTTTGAGGGGGGTAGAAAAACCATTCTTTTCTTTATGAAATGGTGTATAGTTAGTTCTACCAATCCGTGATGTAGGTTTAATAACTTATTTAGACACCCATGAAAGAATGTTGTGAAGTTTTTCATTCCTTTTTCGAACACGTCATCTTTGTTCCGAATGACCTTTGTTTCCACAAAAATAACAATAGAAGGACTTGTTATGAGAGGACTTCTTATGAGTAGAAACAGATGGAGAGGGAGCCTTGTTTCTCACAGCTGTCGTGGGTTTTTCACATAAGTTCTCATTGACAGTTTTGACAAAGTTAATCTGTCCAGTGCTTGGAGCGTTTATTCCCTTATATCCCAGACCACGTGTATCACGAGGATCTTTACATGCTCCCAACATATAAGATAACTTTGTTGAGCTAGAATTGAATCTTCTCAGATTCTCTTCCAATGAGTTTACCCTTCTAAGAGCATCCCCAAGATCAGCTTCCAAGGAATTCTCTTTGGCACTGAACTGACATTCTACGTCATTAAAACGTTTACGTTGATATTCACATCTTGCCTCAGATTCTTCAAGTTTATCTTTCAAAATGGCAAGATTTCTAAGGAGATTATCAAATTTTGTTCTTTTCAGAAAAACGTCTTACTTGTGATCATTGACAATGGCTTTTAGAAATTTATACCCACTATCGTATCCCTTGAAGAGTTTTCTCAACTTCCTGTTTTCTAGACAAAGTGGTCCCATGTATTTTATTAGACATGATGTGGACCTTGTTTCTTTCAGATCATGATTAATTGTCATAATGTACTGAGAGACTTCCTCATCAACACTTTTTCCTTCTTCAGAATCACTGTCATCAGAGAGTTCATCTAACTGCTCATCAAGTGATTTTTCCCAGTCTTATGCTGGAGTTATTCTCCTTGATGACGGATGTTTGATCCTTAATCAAATGACCCTGAAATGGTATTGCGTCTTCTGAGATAGTACATATGTCCATAGAGTCAGATTGTTATAAACACAGAATGATTAGGTCTTTAATGTGTTTGCCTGCTCTGATACCAAATGAAAAAGCGGGGGTCTAATAACACCACCCAATATTACGCTTAGCAATTTGTATGGACAAACTCCGAAGCCCTCTACTAGAGAATCAACTAGACAGTCAGACTCAATCTAGAATATAGTATCTGAAAGAGTTAATATATCTATCTCTCAATTTGATTGTTACTCAAGAAAATAGAATCTGCGAGTCTAATCAAAGAGAGATATAACTTGGATGGTATCAAAAACCAATATCCAAGTGTTAATCAATGAAATCAACAATCACAAGATTGGATCTCCAATTTATTAAGCTTAACGCACAACATGTATTATTTCAATTATATACACAAATATATCGCGGAAAAGAAATAACACAAATACCAGAAATTTTGTTAACGAGGAAACTGCAAATGTAGAAAAAACCCCGGGACCTCGTCCAGATTAGATACACACTGTATTAAGCCGCTACAGACACTAGCCTACTCCCAATTAAGTTTGCACTGATCTATAGTTGAACCCCTACCAGTCTCTCACTGATACAAGGTACAGTTGCACCCCTACGCCTATGATCCCAGCAGGATACTGTGCACTTGATTCCCTTTGCTGATCTGACCCACAACAAAGAGTTTCTACGACCCAAAATCGCAGGCTTTGACAATAAACAAATCTGTCTCACACAGACAAGTCTATCAAAGGATAAATCTGTCTCCCACAGATAAACCCTAACTTTTGATCCGTTTTTTTATATAATCAAGGTAGCACAGGAACCAATCAATTTATCCGGTCTTATATTCTCGAAGAACAACCTAGATAAATCAATCACATCTCAATACTCGATTCCTGAATACACAAGAAGAATACTGAGGATTCACGAACAGTGAGACGAAGATGTTCGTGAATACTTTATCTTACCTATCGGAGAAACAAGTTCTCGAGCCAATAAGAAATAATTGTACTCTTAACGATATAAAAGTAATATCAGATCACACAACTACGATAAAAGTAGTATCGGTCTGGCTTCACAATCCCAATGAAGTCTTTAAGTCGTTAACCCGAATTTGAAAAAGAAACTTAAGGGTTAATGGAGATCGACTCTAGCTTTGAAGAAAACTAGTATCACACAAGAAAGGTGTGTGGGGATTAGTTTTCCTCAACCTAGACGTCCCCTATTTATAGCCTTTCAAACCAGGGTTTTTACTTAGGTATTAAGCAAATAATATTAACCACTGATTTAGATCCAAGCCAATATCTCTCAACCGTTAGATCGAAAGACAAAGCTTTTCAAACACACTCGTGTACGTTTTCCAGGTTCGTGAAAAACCGGCCCAAACGTTTACATACATGTTGGTCCAATATAACAACCAAAAGGAAACCATATGAGCTTTACATATTAACCATGTTTCTCATCCATCATAACTAGTCCACTTGACTCAAACAAACTAGTTAGAGAGTCATTCAATTGCTATGAGATCTTATGTAGCTACACAAGACATAATTGAACTCTTGATGATATCGATTCGATTGAATCGGCTCAATGAACATTATAGCCACGGTTTGCATTTAAGCATTCCTTAGTAATTTAATGTTTATGTTCAGAGAAAATCATCTTAGATTATAACCTCTTAAGTTCACAAAACAAGTTCGCGGACTTAAGGTCAATCTGTCGAGTTTTCCAAACTCGGCAGAAATTCTCGGTCGAGAACTTCCGCCAGTTTGTAGACTGGGTTCGCGGACTAAGCTGCAAACAAGTTATTGGAAAATCCAGCAGATATTTTCGGTCGAGAACTCTCGACAGTTCGCGGACTGGGTTCGCAGACTGGGTTCGCAGACTTGGCAAACCAATTCCACAATCCACTGAATCTCACTTGATCAACAAAGTTCAAAGAACTTCGGATCAAGGAATACACGGTTGTGTTATCTAAACTCTCATTTCAATATGAAACATTCTCAGAGGGCGATATTTATTCGTGAGCCAATCGAACGACCTTTCTCGTCAGAGCAATTTCCAAAGATTGAAAGATGAAGAAAAACTTAATCAAAGCGAAAAGCTTTACCAACACACGTATTTCGAGAAACAGATAAGCATTGAATACTCAGCTCGAAATATTAGTGTGTTTCATCTAGTCTATAAAGCATACGACTTTTGTCTCATAAGAAGTAGGAGATAGAGTAGATAGACTTATGAGTGACAGATAAGTTCAAGTCTTCACATACCTTTTTGTTGATGAAGTTCCACGGTTCCTTGGTGTAGATCTTCGTCGTTGTCGTTGAATCACCATGAAGTCCTTGAGCTCACATACATTTTTCCTATCCTAGTCCGAGACTTGCTAATAGGCTAGATATCAATATTATATATTTTTGATCACTAACATTGACAAACATGCTTGATATAACAACGCATTCGACCGAGCTATGCTCTAACAAATAGGTTACGCACGGGGACTACCAGCATGGGACGCTTTCACTCCCCTCAACCTGGTTATGTTTTATTTCAACATCATCGCTGCCGAAGTTTTAAGTTCCCCAAGAATTTATCAACATGAAGCCGTACATGTGCATCGAATACTCCAAAAGCACGCCACAAGGATACGTTCACATATTCGTCCGTGTCATCGGATTTAACAAGAAGATAACTAGGGACTGCTCACCTCATTCTATTCTATATGACAGTCCAAGATTCAGAAGCTGGTTCAAAGGATGTATCTTGGTACAAAATACTTGAAGAATTGGTAGCAGCACATCGGCAACAGAATGTCTCCCAAATCATTTATTTCATCATGTGGCTTCGGGAGATTTCTACCATACAATCATCTACGGCCTATAATCATCCTGATAACTGAACAACCTAAAGTCAAGGATGGACCGACAACGCAACCACAATCTCCAAGGTTAGCCCTAACATGATTGTTGCCGAGCATATGTTTCATTCATCCATCCATCCCAAGAATGCAATGAAGTTGGGTAAATTTTGGAATCCACTGGAGAGACACTGCGAACGAAAGCACGGACCCGGGCCTGCAACATCCCTCTTGAATTCTTCTTGAGTTTCACTGTGGGGACGTGTTCACCTCTTAAGAGAGATCAAAGACTAAATATTCTCGCATAAGGAGATGGAAAATTGTTTTCCGGTCATATGGAGGGGCGGACCGTCAAAATCCGAGTTCGTATGGGAAATTTTTTTAGTTGAAATTATTAAACTCCAGAGCCTAGAGATTTATGCCTATTAAGGTTTGCACTAACCAATCTAAGTGGATAGGAACATCTTGGTTTTAGGAGTCGAGGAACCAATCTGATTAGACGGAAACATCTAAAGATTCTATTCATAAAAGCAAAGAGCTCAGGTGTTAGAATTAAAAACATGATAGTTTCGCCATATTTCGTGATGGAAACATCGAAAGAATCCTGATCATTTCTTTTTCTTTTTACCTTTTTACGATTAATAGGGTGAAATATAGTGACTGAGATACAAAAAAAAAATTGAGACCAGACCAATTAGACCAACCGGAATAAAATCAATAAAGTCAACCACTGGAACCCTTGTATATGCCAGTCGGTTGACCTAGACCTAGGATTATCAACCACTGGTTCCCTTGTATATGCCAGTGTGTTGATATTAGTCCAGGCCAGTATCTCAGTCCATTAGGATAGGTTCACCTTAGTTAACATCGGTTGACTCCGTATTATGATTTCCAGAAACTATCTGAGTAGAGATCTGTCACTTTATATGAATTTTAGTATGCTTGAGTGCAAACTCGTGCACATCAATTGGAATTTCGCATCAGGGTACTTCCTCCTATAATCAATGATTGTATGCCAACCAAGGAGATTCTTTAGTGCCTTCCAAGGTTCTGCATATATAGATAGGGTCTGGAGAATTGGTTTTGTGGGTACACCTCTGATAAACCCACCCGAGATTAACTCGGTCAATTTTCAAGAATAAATTTTGCTCGAGGACTATCAAATAATAAGTTTGGGGGTGTTGATAGACACATTTATGTGTCTAATATGTCTCAATTGTATGTATTGTTAGTACTCGATTTTCTATTTATTTTGTTATTTTATGTCTTTGTAGGTATTTTTAGAGAAATAAGCTCTTGCGGGAAAAATTGGCTCAAAAAGTGGTGTTTTACACCCCAGAGAAAATTACTAAACGCACCCCAGAAATGCACCGGAAGCATCCCAGAAATGTGCCGGAGGAACCCAGAAAATTGCTACTTCCACCCCAAAATTACTATTTCCACCCTAATTCATATTCACACCTCAGCTCTGGATAGGGGGCAACCCTTTCTATTCACAAAACAAAACATAGAGTTTGAGTTAGCCTTAGCCCGGTGAGCTAAAGAATGAGTGACAAAATTACATAATTGGTTGAAAACTAAGAATACAAGTTGATAACTGCGAACGAAAAAAAATGAGATTTCTATAAAGATAGCATCGGTGCGCTGACCACCATCAAAAACTTCTGCAGAAAATTGATCAAACAAAGACTTGGCATCACTCTCAATTATGATGTGAGAAAGCTTCATATCAACAACTTTTTTCAGAAACGCTCGTGTTTACAACGAGTATCATAACTATTGTTCATGTTCCTTTTTGGAGATTTCTACCCATAGTATTTTCTCCCAAAGGATAGATCTTTCCTTGTGATGCAAGTTTGATCATGCAGAGAAAGAAAGCTGATATGAGAATCTTTAGAGAAGCAAATCCCTTTTAATTTTGTTAATGAGACTTTCATATGATCTTCTCATTCTAAGGATTTCCTTATAATTCAAATATGTTTGATCATTAGAAATAATTGAGGAATTTTTCGCATCCTTTTATGATTATTTTTCTTAGCGGAAATCATCTTCCATCCTTTCTTCTAAAAATGTTTAGTAGGTAAACTACCTTCGCATGAACATCGACTTTTCTAACATGTGTGAGGTGGAACCTTTATCTAGAGTGATTATCAACTCTTTCATCACCTTTTGAGTTGATTTCATCAGTTTGGGATATATTCTGTCTATCTACTTAGGAATGAACTTTTAGTTTTTTAAGACAAAATACTTCTTTTAACACTTTTACAACAGTATTTTGTAGAAGCACAAGTTTCTTGTCAAGTGACTGAAAGCTAAATTCCTTATCATCCTTTTCATGGAACTGATTCAAGTCTCCTTTGAACTTGCAGTTTATCATTGATAGATGTAGAGAGAGGTTTTTCATCATCCGTATTGAAGTCTTTGTAGTGGTATATCTGTTTTCCGAAGTGATTGTTAGCCCAAACTAAATAAAACTATTCCAGACCCATAAAAGTTCAACTTAAATATGAATGCAGTTGCGGATTTTTCAAAGCGACAAATAATTAAATTGATCTTCCCTTGTGGGATGATCCTTGCTAGCATTATGTTACTATTTAATTAGCAGAAAATATATTGTATAATTTGTTGGATTTAAGACACACATTAAATTTTGGTTCCACTGTTAGGGAGAAGTCGCTTTTTGCTTATTTTTATCAATTTAGGAAACTTTTTTTCACGTTTTTTTTTGTGGTTTCAGGTTTTTAGGTTTATGTGGTTAACAACTAGTTGAAGGTGTCGGCCGCTCTTCAACAACAGGAGGTAAAATCTGAAAACAGGTTGGAAATATTGGTACATTTTATTTTAATTTTAATTTTAATACATTTTTAATTGTTCTTATAAGTCTTCATATTTCCTTATGGAAACATGAAAATTTTGCATTGGTAAAGACTGCTTAAAGGTTTTGGATAAAACTCCGTCCAAATTTGGGCATTATTAAACACCGCTTGACCAAATTTTAGTAGCTTTGCCATGAAACATGTAACTAGTTGGTACAGAAATTAGTGATTTTTTTACGGTATTAAAGACATTGTTTGCTTGACCAAGATAAAATAGCGATGAGAAAATATTTACAATAGTGAAATCATTTTTCGTATCAAACGATTTTTAGTAAAGTGATAAAGAAAACAATTCCGGACCAATACAGTAAAATTTCTATATAAGAATATCTTAGGGACTACAAAAAAATATTCATATATGGAGGTTATTCTTATATGGAGGTCTACCTTGAATAGATCCAAAGAAAAAATTTCATACATACACTTGAGAAAATACACATATATGCATTGGAAACACAAAAATGTATGTAGAAAAATATAAACTCAACTTTGAGATCGAAAATTAACAAATGAAACTATATAAGTGAAAGATAGTACTGAAAATTGACCAATGAAACTATATGAGTGAGAATTATTTGCACTAAATTGTGCATAAAAAAAGAAACGATTTGAAGCCAAATGATTTTGTAAATGGGTTACTAGAAGCTCTTCATCTTAAACTTTGATGCATGACAAGACCTATAATATTTATATTGTAATGTCAATTATTCTTATTTGGAGGTAGCTTCCTTAAGACGGGACCGGAAAAATTTATGACTTATTCCAATATGGAGTTTATTCTTAAATATAACTGGCCCAAATCGGGACCATAAATTTTTATTCTTATATGGAGTTTATTCCTATATGGAGTATTCTTCCGGAGAGGTTTTACTGGATTTCAAAATTTGATGCCAACAAAAATAAATTCAACATGTATATGAATCCATTATCGCAGGTTAATTAAGAGTTATGAAAAATCGGGGGTCTAAAAACACCACCCAATATTTAGATTAGCAATCTGTATGGACAAACTTCGAAACATTTTACTAGAGAATCAACTAGACAGTCAGACTCAATCTAGATAAAAAGTATCTCAAATAGTTTTTATCTCAATCTCTCAATTTGATTTTTACTCAAGCTAAAATCAATAGTGAGTCTATATCAAGGAGAGATAACTTGGACGGTACGAAAGACCAATGTCCAAGGATCAATCAATATCAATCAACAACGAAAGGTTGGATTTCCAATTGATGATCTTAACGCACAACTTGTATTATTTCAATTATATAAACAAATAAAATGCGGAAAAGAAATAACACAGACACCAAAGATTTTGTTAACGAGGAACCGCAAATGCAAAAAAAACCCGGGACCTCGTCCGGATTAGATACACACTATATTAAGCCGCTACAGACACTAGCATACTACCAATTAACTTCGGACTGGACTATAGTTGAACCCTAGCAGTCTCCCACTGATACAAGGTACAGTTGCACCCCTACGCCTCTGATCCCAGCAGGATACTACGTACTTGATTCCCTTTGCTGATCTCACCCACAACAAAGAGTTGCTACGACCCAAAATCACAGGCTTTGAAAATAAAAAAATCTATAATACACAGAAAAGTCTATCAAAGGATAAATCTGTTTCCCACAGATAAACCCTAGTTTTGTTCTGTTTTTTGATATGATCAAGGTAGCACATGAACCAATTGATTAATCCGATCTTATATTCCCGAAGAACAACCTAGATAAATCAATCACCTCTCAATACTCAATTCCTGAATACACAAGAAGAATATCGAGGAATCACAAACGGTGAGACGAAGATGTTAGTGACTTCTTTATCTTACCTGTCGGAGAACTCAAACGTTCTCAAGCCAATCAAATTGATTGTACTCGTACGATAAAAAAGTAAGATCAGAATACACAACTACGATAAAGTAGTATCAGTTTAGCTTCACAATCCCAATGAAGTCTTTAAGTCGTTAACCCGAATAGAGAAGAAACTGAAGGGTTAATGGAAATCGACTCTAGCGAGCGTACTAGTATCACACAAGAAAGGTGTGTGGGGATTAAGTTTTGCTCTAGCTAGATGTCTCTTATATATAGCCTTTCAAATCAGGTTATCTGCTTAGGAATTAAGCAAACTCTATCCACGGTTAGATGAAACCTGATTTATATTCAAGCTAATATTTCTCAACCGTTAGATCGAAAAACAAAGCTTTTCAAACACACTTGTGGTGGACGTTTTCCAAGTTCGTGAAAACCGGCCCAAACGTGTACGCTTATGTTGGTTCAACATAGTAACCAAAAGGAAACCATATGACATTCTCATATTAGCATGGTTCCTCATTCACCATAACTAGTTCACTTCACTCAAACGAACTAGCCAGAGAGTTGATCAATTGCTATGAGATCATATGTAACTCCATAAGACACAATTGATACGAAGATGATTCGATTCGATTGAACCGGCACACGAACATTATAGCCGCGGTTTGCATTAAACATTCCTTAGTAATTTAATGTTTATGTTCATGGCTCATTCTTTCAGATCATAACCTCTTAAGTTCACAAACAAGTTCACGGACTTAAGTATAACCGGTTGAGTTTTCCAAACTCAGCATAAATTCCCGAACGAGAACTTCGAGAATTTCCGCCAGTTCGCGGACTGAGTTCCCGGACTAAGCACACAAACGAGTTTGAGGGAAAACCCATCAAAAAATTTCGGTTCGAAAAATTCCATCAGTTCGCGGACTGGGTTCAAGGACTAGGAAAGCTAATTCCACAATCCTACCAATTACTCTTGCTCAACAAAGTTCAAAGAACTTCAGATCAACGAATACATGGTTATATAATCTAAACTCTCATTTCAACCAATGAAACATTCTCAGAGGGCGATATTCAGTCGTGAGTAAACAACGGACCTTTCTCGTCAGAGCAATTTCCAAAGTGATTGAAACTTCCATGACTTGAGTCACTAGGTGAAGATTAACCTGATCAAAGCGATAAGCTTCACCAACATATGAATTTCGAGAAATAGATAAGCATTAAATACTTATCTCGAAATATCAAATGTGTTTTATCTAGTCTATATAGCATACAACTTTTTGCCTCATAAGAAGTAGGAGATATAATAGATAGACATTCGAGTGATAGATAAGTTCAAGTCTTCACATACCTTTTTGTTGATGAAGTTCCACGGTTCCTTGTTTTTCGTCGTTGTCGTTGAATCGCCATGAAGTCCTTGAGCTCAACTACACTTTTCCTATCCTAGTCCGAGACTTAGATAATAGGCTAGAAATCAAGACTTTATAGTTTTGATCACTAACATTGACAAACATGCTTGATATAGCAACGCATGCGAGGTTAACCGAGCTATGCTCTAACAATCTCCCCCTTTGTCAATTTTAGTGACAAAACTATTAATACATATGGAATACAAAAAAGATAAACTTTAGTGGCTCATATTCCATAGTCTAATCTTCAACGTTCCTTGAAAACTTCGTCCTTCCAAGTACTCCAATGATCCCAAAGGTTGTAATTTTAGCATCACCGTTGTTGAAGATCCATAACATAAATAATGAGAGAAATCGATATTCTCAATCATTATTAAACAATTTCATAGTACTATTATGAAACATCAAAGTCCAATTGCATCACGACTTTAACAATAATACTATGGTGATATGTATTACTCCCCCTTAGTCAATACTCTGTATCGATCATGGAAACCACTCCCCCTTACACAATGATCCGAAAACCATATGTATTATGTAGTGTGAACTACAATATTTCTCCCCCTTTTTGTCAATGAAATTGGCAAAGGTAAAGAACGGGTTCATAATGAAATTTCCACAAGAGACATTTCATGACAAAAAGAAATATACACATCATCTTAAATTTAGATGCAATCTCATACCCGAAGCTAACAACATTCATCAAGGAGTTTTAAGATACAAGATGACCCCTATAAAATTCCACAGCCGCACTCCCCGCAAGATGTTACCATTAAGCACAAGTTCAAAAGAACTCTTCCCTATAACATTTCATTCCCTAGAGAACAACATGAGCGACCTTAATTTCAAAAAAAACAAAGGATTTATTAGGAAACCAAAAATAAAAAAGATGATCTTTTATATCCAAAATACAACCAAATTAACCACAAGTAAACCCATGATTAATTCAATTGTAAAAAGCAATTAAATCAAAACCACAAAAGTGATCAATTTAATTGAAAGTTCTCAACATAAGTAAGCTCACGGAGCAACGAGATACGACTAAGTTAATCATACGGAGATAACCAACTTAACCGTTCATATACTCAACATAAGGTAAACCTTACGAAATATATACAAGTGACTACTATAACCACAAGAGATTACGATTACAGTAGTCTTTCAAATACTCAACAAAATAAGTTGTGGAACATTTGAATACTCAACTAGATTAATTTCAAGAGAACCTATAATTAATCTAATCAGAATACAAACAACCAAACTAATCACCGTGGTAATCAATTAGATTATTTTGGGCTCAATACAAGAGAACTTATGGAACCCTGATTAAGGTATCAAAAATATATGACACACCTAACCATACATGTACTCAACATAAGAAGAAAAGAAGACTTATGGAGTACAAAACCAAATAACCAAACTAGTCGATTAATTTAGTTTCATATGCTCAACATATAGTATCTTACAAAACAACCAACAAAGCCAAGGTTAATCGACCTAGTTGTAAGGTGCTCGACATAAGAAACATAACGGAGCCTTCACAGTTTTTGTTAATGAAATAACATAGACACCAGAAATTTTGTTAACGACGAAACCGAAAATGCAGAAAAACCCCTGGACCTAGTACAAATTGAATACACATTGTATTAAGCCGCTACAGACATTAGCCTACTCCAAGCTAACTTCGGACTAGACTATAGTTGAACCCCAATCAGTCTCCCACTGATCCAAGGTACAGTTGTACTCCCTACCTCTGATCCCAGCAGGATACTGTGCACTTGATTCCCTTAGATGATCTCACCCACAACTAAGAGTTGTTACGACCCAAAGTAGAAGACTTGATGATGATTAAATCTGTCTCACATCTATCGAAGGATAAATCTGACTACCAAAGATAAACCCTAAAAAAGATTTTGTTCCGTCTTTTGATAATGATCAAGGAGAACAAGAACCAATTGATAATCCGGTCTTATATTCCCGAAGAACAGCATAGACTAATCAATTACCTCACAACAATTTTTTATCATATGGTAGCGACACAAGATGTTGCGGAATCACAAACAACGAGACGAATGTGTTTGTGATTACTTTTTATATCTTTCCTATCGGAGAACTCAATCTCAAGCCAATCAATATGATTGTACTCGTACGATAGAAGATGCAAGATCAGAACACACAACTACAATAAAATTAGTATCGGTCTGGCTTCACAATCCCAATGAAGTCTTTAAGTCGTTTAACATGGTTTTAGAAGAAGAAAACCAAAGGTTAAAGGAGAACCAACTCTAGCACACAAACTAGTTTCACACATAAGGTGTGGTGATTAGTTTTGCAGAGTTGTTAGATGCCCCTTATATAGTCTTTCAAATCAGGTTTTTGCCTTGGTAACAAAGCAGTCAATATCCATCATTAGATGAAACCTAATTTAGATTCAAGCTAATATTTCTCAACCGTTAGATCAAAAACTTAGCTTGTTATACACAAATGAAATGCACGCTTCTACTTTGTTAACCATACCCAAACGTGTACATTATTGGTTCAACAATAGTTAACCAAAAGGTTAGCCATATGCGCATTTCATATCAACCATGTTATTCTTCACCATAACTAGTTCAAGTAACTCAAATGAACTAGTTACAGAGTTGTTCAATTGCAAGGAAATCTCATGTAACTAAACAAGACACAATTGAAGCAAAGATGATTTGATTCACATGAATCGGTTCATGAACTTTTATAGCCACGGTTTGCATAATGCGTTCCTTATTCTTTTTAAGATTAAATCATCTTTAGATATATAAATTTCTTAATTTCGCATACTAGGTTCGCGGACTTAAGATACCGGACAAAGTTTACACACTCCGACAGATATTCTCGGGATGAGAACTTCGCCGGTTCGAAGACTGGGTTCGCGGACTAAGTTCGAAGACTGGGTTCGCGGACTAAGTTCGCGAATTTAGCTCCACGCAAGTAGTTTGTCAACTACAGCAGAAATTATCGGGTTTGAGAACTTCGGAAGTTCGCGGACAGAGTTCGCGGACTTGGCACTTGCCATACTTCCGGTTCTCTTGATCAACAAAGTTCGAAAACTTCGGTTCAAGGAATGGGACTTATACATAATGTGTTTACACAATAATGCTTATGTAAAATCTCATTCCAATCATTGAAACATTCTTAGAGAACGTTATATAGTTGTTACACCATTTCTCGTCAAAGCAATTTTCAAAGTGATTGAAACATATCATGAATTTCGTCACTAGGTAAATATAAACTTGGTCGAAGCGAAAATCTTACCAACTCATATTTCGATATATATAGATAGGTGAGGTATACTCGTCTCAAAATAAACAAATGTGTATAATCAAGTCTATATATATAGCATACGACTTTTTGTTTCAAAGAGTAGGAGATAGAATAGATAAACTTTTGAGTGACAGATAAGTTCAAGTCTCCAGATACCTTTTGGTCGAGAAGTTCCACCGGTTCCTTGAGTAGTCCTTCGTCTTGTATGATGAATCGCCATGGAGTCCTTGAGCTCAACTACACTTACTATCCTAGTCCAAGACTTAACTATAATAGACTAGAAATCAAGACTTATAGTTTTGATCACTAACATTGACAAACATGCTTGAGATAGTGATAAGCACGAAAGTGCGATACATTTTCACCCATAAATACACTAGCTGGGACTTATTTTATCACTAATAAACTTTTTTTAAGTCTTTTTAAGGAAATAAGCTCTTATGGAGAAAGTTGCTCGAAAAGTAGTTGTTGCACTCCGGAGGACAACTGCTAAACGGACACCTACTCTGGTTAAGGGGCACCCAATTACTAAGGGGTGCCCTAATTGCTATTCGCACTCCCATATTGGATAAGGGGAGGTCATCTTCAACCTTTTGAAATTGAAAAAATGGTGGGAAAACTGGTTTTCAATGGAACAAAATTAGGGCTTGCGATTTGGGTGAATAATAACGAGACTCAATGGCTGAAATCAAACGGGTTTGTTGCTAGAGACTAAACAGGGCTGGTATGGGTCTTTCTTTCGATTAAAATTGGCTAGAATGGGGATTTGATGCAAACAGTTAGAGAAGTTTTTTTGGCAGGAAAATATGACACTTTGCTGCGTAACTACATGGACCAGATTTGGAGAATTATAGTCGGAAATATTGTCTTGGATTGGTTAGAAATATTGTGTCGTATCATAACAGGATTGGTAACTGCATTGATTATGATCAATAAGGAAAATTTCACGAGACAGGGAAGAGAGAATAACTCGCATATATTCTGTTTTGGATTGATATTTTTGGGAAGATATGTGAAGTGATGGGAAGGATATTCTGTGAGATTTGGATCAGTTATGGTTCGGTGTAACAAAACAGGGAAGATAATTGAGTCATGCACGGTAAATAAGGGAATAATTGGGATGGATAATCGCATTGAAGAAAACAGGGACGTGCAAAATACGCAAATATCTGGAAGTGATTACAAGAGATTTCCTTGAGATTTTCTTGTTGTTTTTGTTGTAGGATGACCTTTCGCGATCAAATGAATATGGTAATGGATTTAGATTTGAAAAATAAGGGAGGTTGTTCACCGAGTTTGGATAAGTCATGGCACAAGAATATCGGGAATTCTCCCGAGGTTACTGTGCTGTTAACAGAAGATGGCATCAGTTGTCAGGAGTTCGACGGATTTCGACCCTGCACTGTACGTGTTTGGAGCCTGTAAACACAAGCTGGCTGCATGAGGAATTAAAAGAGGGAAGAAAATTCATATCTTGCATTGAGAGTAAAAGCATATTATTCCGGAGTTATTACAGTGTTTCCTCGTCGCTGCTGGGTATAAAAAAGGAGTTTGGGAAGTAGAGAAGGGGCATCGAGATTTGGGGAGAAGAACAGAGGGTTGCAGAGCAGATTTCTCTGCTGCTGCAGAGAAGAAGAAGAAGAAGAACATTTGACTCCCACGGACTATCGCAGGGACTGTCGTCTATAAACAGTGCTCGCAACAGTCTGTTTTGGCACACTTGTTTTTAATTTGCAACACCTTTTGTAACAGTGAATTCTGTAACGCTAATACAGCGTTGCATATTTATTGTATTATTAGTTTTCTCCAATAAAAACACATTTGAGCTATGAATTATATTTTTGAGTGTGTTTTCATCATGAGAAGTTAAACCCAAACACTGGTTCGACGTAGGAAGCTGAATATCATACATGGGTGAAGTTGTTTTATTTTCTATTTGGCTTTCGCATTAATTAAAAATTGAATTATGATTTGAAAAAATTAGTTATCATTTTATTAGATGGGTCATGATTGCTTAGATGTTTGATGTTCCATGCTTACGATTTATAACTAATGTTTTGAGAATCTACTTTGGCAAGATAAGAGTCCTTGTTGTTTTATTTATCGAGAGATAATTGCTGAGAAGGAATAATTGAGCCTTGTGTTATGGATTCGGTGGAATCCTAGACCCAGTAACTCTCTCTTTTATTATTTTCATTAAAACCTTTAAATTTAATCTTCACAAATCTTAGAGTTCGAATCCTATTTATTACAACAACAACGACAATCAAAAATCTGATCAATTTTGGCGCCGCCGACGCGGATTTGTTTTTAGGTTTATTTTTATTTTGTATAGTATTTTCTTTTTATTTTAGATTTTTCTTTTTCCTTTTTATGCGTTTATTTTTTTATTTCTTTTCAGGGACTTTTTGAGGATGATTCCTTCTTCTGAGGGGACGTCACCTACGATGACGCTGGCGGAATATAAGCGTAGGAAACGGTATGGAGTTTTTGATCCACATATGGTAAGTCAAGAATCTCCTCTAGAGATATATGAGAAGTATTATAAGCACACACCACCTATTTTGGAACAAAGATTGAGAATTCTGGAAATTCAAAAATTATTTAATAATGATGATAATGATCAGTCTTGTAGTGACTTTCTGTTCCAGACATAATTTGTAGATGACCATGTGGATGATTTGCCTAATTCCATAGATGAACCTATCTCGCAAGATCATTCACCCGACTTAGAGGTTGTTTCTAGACCCATAGACTTCCAAAAGTTACCTAATTTAGGGTTAGAATTGTGTGCTTCTAAAATTTTATTGGAGTACTTTGCATCTAAATAGCCAGAGGACTTGCCTATTCATTATACAGTGCATGATCCGATTGATAATTCCACAGTCTCAATAGAATCCTCATATCTTGTTCTTTACGCACTTCCTTGTGCAGTAAAAGCTTGGTTTAGGGTTAAATCTTGGTTTTTGATAGTTTCAGCGTCTCAGCATTTTCATGACATAAGTGTGAAGATGTCGTTTGTAAATATTGTATTTTGGGTAGATCCCCAAGTTTTCAGGTTATTAGTTTATAGGGATCCTTTTTGTACATTCCAGTAGGTGTATTTTTATTTTTATTTTTATATTTTCGTTTACTTTTTTGCATCTTATGGATTTCCCATCTTAAGTTTTGCATCGGATGACTCAATTACGTTGAGGATAATGTAATGTTTAAGTGTGGGGGAGTGGTTAACGTTTTATTTTTTCTTTTTCAGGAATTTTCTTGAAAATTATGACCAGCTGTGTAGTAGGTCTGGAAAAAAAAAATTGTTCGGGTTATGACCAGCTGTGTAGCGGGTCTTTTCTTTTTCCTTGCATGTTATGACCAGCTGTTTAGCGGGTCTAAAAAAATAAAATAAATAATAATAATAATAAAAATTGATACGACCAACTGTGTAGCGGGTCTCTCTCTCTCCTATTATATGACCAGCTATGTAGCGGGTCAATTTTCTGTTTTGCTCGAGGACTAGCAAAATGTAAGTGTGGGGGAATTTGATAAGCACGAAAGTGCGATGCATTTTCACCCATAAATACACTAGCTGGGACTCATTTTATCACTAATAAAG
Organism: Papaver somniferum; assembly: GCF_003573695.1. Taxonomy (NCBI): domain Eukaryota; kingdom Viridiplantae; phylum Streptophyta; class Magnoliopsida; order Ranunculales; family Papaveraceae; genus Papaver; species Papaver somniferum. Next base: position 225,762,242 of record NC_039364.1, on the reverse strand, counting down.
AACTCCTAATAAACTTGTTTTAAGTATTTTTAAGTAAATAAGCTCTTATGGAGAAAGTTGCACGAAAAGTGGTTTTTGCACTCCGGAGGACAACTGCTAAACGGACCCCAAGTCTGGTTAAGGGGGACCCTAATTGCTATTCAACTCCCGGATTAGATAAGGGGAGGTCATCTTCAACCTTTTGAATTTGAAAAATGGCGGGAAAACTGGTTTTCAATGGAACAGAATTAGGGCTTGCGATTTGGGTGAATAATAACGAGACTCAATGGCTGAAATCAAACAGGTTTGTTGCTATAGACTAAACAGGGCTGGTATGGGTTTTTCTTTCGATTAAAAGTGGCTAGAATGGTGATTTGATGCAAACAGTTTGAGAAGTTTTTTTGGCGGGAAAATATGACAGTTTGCTGCGTAACTGCATGGACCAGATTTGGAGAATTATAGTCGGAAATATTGTCTTGGATTGGTTGGAAATATTGTGTCGTATCATAACAGGATTGGTAACTGCATTGATTGCGATCAATAAGGAAAATTTTACGAGATAGGGAAGAGAGAATCTCGCATATATGCTGTTTTGGATTGATATTTTTGGGAAGATATGTGAAGTAATAGGAAGGATATTCTGTGAGATTTGGATCAGTTATGGTTCGGTGCAACAAAACAGGGAAGATACATGAGTCATGCACGGTAAATAAGGGAAGAATTGGGCTGGATAATCTCATTGAAGAAAACAGGGACGTGCAAAATACGAAAATATCTGGAAGTGATTACAAGAGATTTCCTTGAGATTTTCTCATTGTTTTTGTTGTAGGATGACCTATCGCGATCAGATGAAGATGGTAATGGATTTAGATTCGAAAAAAAGGGAGGTTGTTCACCGAGTTTGGATAAGTCAGGGCACAAGAATATCGGGAATTCTCCCGGGGTTACTGTACTGTTAACAGAAGATGGCATGAGTTGTCAGCAGTTCGACGACTTTCGACCTTGCACTGTACGTGTTTGGAGCCTGTAAACACAAGCTGGCTGCATGAGGAATTAAAAGAGGGAAGAAAATCCATATCTTGCATTGAGAGTAAAAGCATATTATTCCGGAGTTATTACAGTGTTTCCTCATCGCTGATGGGTATAAAAAAGGAGTTTGGGAAGTAGAGAAGGGGCATCGATATTTGGGGAGAAGAACAGAGGGTTGCAGAGCAGATTTCTCTGCTGCAGAGAAGAAGAAGAAGAACATTTGATGCCCACGGACTGTCGCAGGGACTGTCGTTTATAAACAGTGCTCGCAACAGTCTATTTTGGCACACTTGTTTTTAATTTGCAACACCTTTTGTAACAATGAATTCTGTAACGCCGATACAGCGTTGCATATTTATTGTATTATTAGTTTTCTCCAATAAAAACACCATTTGAGATATGAATTATATTTTTGAGTGTGTTTTCATCATGAGAAGCTAAACCCAAACACCGGGTCGACGTAGGAAGCTGAATATCATACATGGGTGAAGTTGTTTTATTTTCTATTTGAGTTTCGCAATAATTAAAAATTGAATTATGATCTGAAAAAATTAGTTATCATTTTATTAAATGGGTCATGCTTGCTTGGATGTTTGATGTTCCATGCTTACGATTTATAACTAATGCTTGGTGAATCTACTTTGTCAAGATAAGAGTCCTTGTTGTTTTCTTTATCGAGCGATAATTGCTGAGAAGGAATAATTGAGCCTTGTGTTATGAATTCGGTGGAATCCTTGACCCAGTAATTCTATCTTTTATTATTTTCATTAAAACCTTTAAATTTGATCTTCACAGATCTTAGAGTTCGAATCCTATTTATAACTACAGCAACGACAATCAAAAATTTTATCAGATAGCAACGCATGCGAGTTCGACCTAGCAATGCTCTAACATTATCAACAATATGTACACCGATATAATATTTTTTCAAATAATTTTAGATCCTCGAAATCTTGTTTGGTTCTAAAAAAACATTGAATGAAATCAAGATGTGCAATTTAGTTTCTGATGAATATGGACTCTGCAATTTGTTATCATTCACCATTATAGATTGAAAAAGATTGAGAGAAAATCAAGGTTAATAAAACATTATAGTTACAGATTTAAAATGACCATACATTGGCTTCAGGTGGTAAAATTTCCACCTCGAAACATCCATTTTCTTGAGAAACTAACCAAAAATGACCATACATTGGCTTCTGGTGGTAAAATTTCCTCCCTCAGAAAATCCATTTTCTTGAGAAACTTGTTTTAGCTCGCGATAGATAAAAGATATTGCTTAAATGTAACTGCAATATAAGGTTTAACACTATATGTTCGTCAGGACAAATCTTGGTCAACATAAAATCAGTGTTTTTCAACGGTGGAGGAGTATAGTTTTTCCCTACGCCCTTCCACTAAAACCGTCATCCGCGACGTGTGATTTCCTTATTGTTACATGACATTCAGCGATGGACCAACCTCAACCCAAAATGGTTTAAAAGGCTTCTCAATCCAACCGAGTTCGTATTCGTGCACACTCCCTAACAAGTACTATATAATTCGGATTATTGTAAATAGAAAAGAGACGAAAAATAGGGATAAGAAGTAGAGAGAATTTCATTCATATGTGTGTAGAATACAATGTTTAAAGTATCTATTTATATAGATAGAAGACTTAGTGCCCAAGATATGTAAACCCTAAATTTAGACACGAAGGGCATCTTAGTAAATAAACTATGATTTATAACACTCCCCATGATGACCACCGTGGCTAAGTCATTACCATCATACCAGGAAAACTCAAAAGAGAAAAACCTGAAATTGCATAAGCATGTAAAGAATTAGAGAGTGTTGGACACGCATACGTTGCCTCGTTAAAACCCAGTGGGACAAAACCTTGACGAAGGAAAAAAGAGTACAACGCGATAAGTCCAGTAAATGCACCTTTGATGATGAATCTCCCCCTGATGAATACTGCAATCAATTCTTGACATGTAAACCTTTGAGTCGAGACTTTCCAATTTTGAAGAACGATTTTCTTGAATGCAAAAGATTACTGTGCTTACATGAAGATGTCGGATAGTTGATGAAGACTTCTCTTGGGTTGCACCAGCAGTATTGTCTTCGATTAATACTATTGCAGAGTCTAGATTCTTCTTCAATACATTGTGTCATGGATTGCTAGCTTCTCGAGATGATTTTCAGAAATAGATGATGTAGTTTCTTCAACAAAGTGCCAAGGTATGAATACCTTATCATACGTGAACAAAAGTCGTATTTGTGAGAAGGAAATCCAAATTCTTAGGAGATGATTAAGTTGATTTGGTTTAATCAAATGTGGGCATCCACTAAAAAACCAAAATTGAAACAACTCCCCCTTGGATGACCATCATGTTGAATTAAATTGCCTTACTAAAACCTTGCCAGTAATACCCGATGGGAAAAAATTTGGCGAAGGAAAAAGAGCATAAATATCAACATTTTCAAAGAATATTAAACGTCAACGAGATGTTGCCTCATTAAAACCTTGTCAGGAAAATCACATGGGAAAAAAATCTGAAATGAATGGAAAAGAGTACAACTTTTGACATAAAATAATAACTCTAGTCTATCTCAAAGACGAGTTTAAGCTAGCATAATCCTAACTGTAGATTAAGAAGGAAAAAATAGAATTTATACTGCCAAAGCGTGGATTTTAGTGTTTTTAAGGACTCCTCAAGAGACATATTACTTTGAAATCATCAACTAATTAATCCGGATTTTGGTTATGTACCAAATTTCTAAAAACACATAAAGCATTGTTAAACCTTATGTAAGCAAATAAGGTGGCTGCGTGAATAAAATTTGAATCCTCAAAAGATTACAAATTCAATATGTTCTTCGACCAAATTTATTGTATCAATGCAATATGAGTCCTTCAAAGACTACCACGCCAAGTGCACTGTATAAAGAGAACAATTAATGAATCAATCCTAGGGTCTGAGAAAAAATGAAACCCTGAAATCGTTTTTACAACGAAATATTTCTCGTATAACGACACAATATAACTACACCAACCTGTAATTAATAGGCTTGGCATTTTTAAGGTGTTTAAGTTTTGGATCCAAAATTGCGTCAATCGAGAAATTAATCCAACATAATTTTTATTATATGCCAACCAATCACATATGTCGACATTCCTCTGCAGAGGGGTTCAAAACCACCATTATTTATTTTAGTAGCTACTTTAAATGAATATTCGACAATTATTTTTATTTACCACGATCCCACACACTTCTCAAGATATGCATATTTTGAAAAATTCAAAATTACTGGTACCAGATGAGATATTAATTTTGAGAATGTGAATGGTGTTTTAGTACACTCAATTAGAGTACCACTGCTAGTAGCCTCTCATGGAACGCTACTTATTTTAAGAGATGTGACTGGATTTTCCTCTTAAAGAGGAAAACGCTTATATAAAAGCAAATGAGACATTTTACGCCTAGTTAATAGCAACCTTTTTTGATTTAGTCTTGATGGGAGAGAAACTGATATAACATTGAAGTTAATTAACACCAACTTTTGTTGGTAGTGTATAGTCTCCCCCTGATTGTGGCGAAAATATTTTCGTCTCATAAAACGAAAACAAGTTTCGTAAAGTATTATCCGATTAATTCGAAGACTTACACTTATAATAATTTGAAGACATATACTTTTTGAATAGTCATTATACATTTACCATCTATCATGGATTTTGCTAGTAGTATCCAAAACATATAGAATACACAAATAAATCTCCAAAAGTTAAGTTTTTCGGAATAAAATTATGGACTTTCTTTATCAAAAGAAAAATTAAATTAAGATCAATATAGTCACTACGAGGACTAAAAATATTGGCTAAGATGTCGGGTGTGCACCCATTGATCTTTAATGTCCGACCGTAATCCAACTATAAGTGGAACAAATCTGAATATTGGAGATTATTACCGAGAAAAACAAACAAATAAATAAAGTGGAATTGCTCAATATATCTAAAGAATGCAGCAAATTCTCGTTCATCGGTATTTAACGATTGGCCTATACCACCGTAATAACGATATTTCATCATTTAGGGATCGATATAGATGAAATAATTCTGACTGAATTATATGTTTTTTTTTAAGAATATAAAGAAATCATTATCGTTATTTTTATTTGAAGACCACTCTTTCTAGTTGATGAATGGTTTCATGTAAAGCAAAATGGAAACCAATGGTTTATTATTAGATAAAACCATAAATAATTCGATCGTAAAAAATTGTTTGAAACGATCAATCTTCTAGAATAGGGAAAAATCAACCCATTATTGGCAAAATTTTAGAAAATTTGTCAATCTATGTTCTCTCATCTTATAAAAATAGAGAGAAAAGGGTATATATGACACACAAAAATTGCACCGACAAAAAAGAAAAAAAAATGTCGCATTAGTTATCGCATATGGAAAATCCACTCTTTCATTGACAAATGGTTTCTTGTACAAATAAAATAAAATAGAAATCATATAGAGCAAATCACATGAGACAACAATACCAAATTTAATTGGCGGCAGGTTTTTCAACCATGCATGTGATTATATACCGTAAAGGTAATTAAATTGCGACAATACCAATTTTGATAATTATTTATTATTTTTCTCTATATAAAAATAATTGGAAAATTCCGTCACCAAGGTTCCATAATTATAGAACGGTCTTAGGATTAAACTAAAATAGTTTAATTGCACCAAGACACAAAAACAGCCATAGAAAAGAAAGGCGTCATTGCCATAATTAATATAATCGTTCGATGGAAATAAAACCAAATAAATCAAATGGTGAAAGCTGCAGAGATGGAAAGAAGAAAGGAAACTGCGTAGTATAACAGAGTCACGCTGCCTTGTACCCGCATCAGTATTGATGTTAATCAAACATATTAACAGTCTGCCGTGGATGCTTTGGAAGACTTTAATCAAAGTTCGGCATATTTTGATCACCAACTCGTTTTGATTCACCAACTTGTTGGATCTTGGTATATCCTAGCCATATTAACAAGAAGTTAAAACCAAATTAATAATCAAAGTTGTATCATGATTCATGTTAGATACTAACGAAGACAAAATATATAAACAAATATAAAATAAATTAAATAGCCAGGGTTAAAAGAAAATTCTACCCATCCAGCTAAAACCAACGACTTCCAGAGGAGCTGGAAAGAAGAATTTTATTTTCATTATCAGCCTCGGTGCTTCTTCAATATTGCTAAACCTCACAGATTTATGCTAGCCCCAATTTTGGGTTACGGGAACTGTTAACCAGCTCCTTTATTTTTCTTCGCTAAATTTTTTTTATTGTAAAAAATCTATTTTGAGATGGATCTTTAAATTCATAATCGAAGTCAGATTTGAGAAAAATCAAAAGTTCGATTTTGTGCTTAAGGTGGTAATCATTGAGTACTAAGTATACACATAGAAAGCGGTTAAATTGAAGAGCACAGTTAAATTCGACGAAGAGAAACGATGAGTGTAAGGGACTTCTGTAGTGGTATGTAAAGTGGGTTTTAACTTATTATTCCTCTTTGTGCAAGCACTGGTTCTTATTTCTTGCACTGCTTATGATTCTTTAACCCTTTTTTTTTTTCCATTTTTGTTATTTGGGTATAGTATTTTTTTCCGATAATTTTTTGTATTTATATTTTTCTCTTAATTCTTCTTCATTTCATTCCTTGTAATTGTAATAATAATTACACAGAGAAACCGGTATACTCACCTCTATGATTAGGTATACATAGTGGTGTTAAATTTATACACCACTATGGGTCAACCAGTCACTGGTTAGAAATGGCTTTCGTGAGGTTCCCTGTTCCCATAGGGTTAACCACCATTTCTAAAGTCTTGGATTTAGATGGTGGTGTTCACCTAGTGGTGTAAAATCTTGGCGTATACCTAACAGTGAACGGTTGTTTTCTTAATTTGTAATATGTTAAGTTTGAGTTGTCTTTAAAGTTAGTTATGCTAAAGTCCAAAGGTAGAAAAGTGAGTGTCATACATTTTTGAAGGCAAACTAATTTTCCATTTTTAACTTGAGAATCTCTTTTTTTTTTCCTTTTCATCTCCTTTTCTAGCTTAAAACACCAATTCAGATTTGTGCTAGAAATATACTTCCACACCACACAATTTGGGACTCAGTTTTATTTTTAAACCGCCAAGCTAAACTCTTTCAAGTCTTTCAAATTACTAGTTTTAAACTGTCTGTCCTGTTTCATTATAATCTGTCATATTTTGAACTCTGTGGTACTTTCTGGTCCCATGTTGACTCAGAACTACGCTACATGTACTCCGAAAACAATTATGGCAGACCCAAAATAGAGTCCAAAATTCAGTCCAACCTGAGGTTTCACTCAGTTATTACTTGTTCACGGCTTTCGTGTGGGTCTCATGGTTCCCAAAAGGGATTGTCATTCCTAGATCTAGGGTTTAGATTGTGTTCACGTAAAGAATCTACGTTTATACCGGTCCCATTAGTCCGCTCTAGTAGCTTCGAAATGTATTCCATCTAAATCCTAGATTTAAGAGTGGCGAACTCTTTTGAAAATGGTGGGTCGATGAGTGACTGACACATATTGGCGTAAAACATTGTTATACTGGAAACGTTTTAGATATTGAAGTCTTCTATCCAGAAACTCTAGATTTAGGAGTGGCAAACCTTTTTGAAAATGGTGTGTCGATGAATGACCGACACATGTTGGCGTAAAAGTTTGGTGTATTGGAAACATTCTCGTCCAGAAACCTATTCTCCAGCTCTCAATTTATTTGAACTCCTGAGGCTGACTGGTTTAAGTTAAATTTCTATCGTTGTTTGGGCTTTAAGTTTTTGTGTTTGAATTAATCTAGCTATGAGGCACTAATTTCTGTGGTTACAAGATTATAATATGGTCTAATTGATAATCTTTCTGGTGCCACTTAAATGGTGATCCCAAAATTTTTCTTGAAACTATGTCTCTGTGGTGAAGGTCATGCAACAATTTTCATATTGACAGACCTATGTGGCTTGCTTTCCTGGTTTATTGCTATCTGAACATATTAGATTGGGTTCCACATTTTACTAAAGATACAATGTTTCTTGATAGATTATATTTTTATGATTTATTTGCCAACTTTTCGTCAAGGTTTATCTGGTAAAATTTTACGGCTTATTTGTTACTTGTTCATGGCCTTCGTATGAGATTCACCTTTCCCCAAAGGGTTTAGATTGTGTGCGCATACGAGTCTACATTTGGACCGAGCACTTTGGTCCGGCTCTAGTAACCTCGTAGTGTAGATCTAAATCTTAGTTCTAGGAGTGACGAATTCTTTTGAAAATGGAGGTCCTGCATGTAAAAGCCATGTTAACTGACCAATGACTGACACCTATTGACTTAGAACTTTGATGTAATGGATAAATTTTCGATACTGAAGCTTCCTATCTAAAAATCTATTTTTCAGCTCTCAACTATCCAGAACTCCTCACGGGTTTGAGTTAAATTGCTATCATTGTCAGGCTTTCAGTTTCTGTGTCTGAATTAATCTAGCTATGAGTCACTAATTTCTGTGGTTATATCATTATTATATGATCTGACTGATAATTTTTCTGGTGCCACTTGAACGGTGATTACTAGACCCATTTTTCATCTCAAGTTGAGTTTTTTACAAAATCTCAATGGTAACTTTTGAATCTCTATTATCTGTGTAGAGTTAATTCAACCGCAAAACATGCGAATCACTCCAACAACTCATGTTGTGCATGATTCGCAGTAGTTGTTAAAGAAATTTATCTTACTCATTTTCTTTCAACCGGTTTGTTCGTAATGACATTAATTCCCTTTTAGATGCAAATTAGCTTTGGACTTTCACATTGGAATGAGTGTTTGTTCTCTTAATTTCTGTTCTGTACTACTAGGTTTGAGCTGTTAAGGCCTAAATTCAATGTCATACAGTTTTGAAGGCAAACAAATTTTCCCTTTTCTAACTTGAGAATGTCTTTTTTTTCTTTTTCTTTCTAGCTCAAGCCACCAATCTAGATCTGTGCTAGAAATGTAATCCACACTACATGGTTCTAGACTTGGTTTTAGTTTCGTACCACCAGGCTAAACTCATCCAAGTCTTGCAAATTAGAAGTTTTTAAACTGTCTGTCCTGTTTCGTTATAATCTGTCAGATTTTGAACTCTGGTACGTTCTGGTCCCGGGTTGATTCATAACTACATCATGTGTACTCTGAAAACACTTATGATAGATCAAAAGTAGATTGGTACTTTCTGGTCCCGGGTTGATTCAGAACTACACCATGTGTACTCGGGTTGAGTCAGAACTACACCATGTGTACTCTGAAAACACTTTTGATAGATCAAAAGTAGAGTCCAAAATTCAGTCTTCACTCAGCCACTTGTTCATGGCGTGAGAAATTTAACGTTGGTGTCCTGTCATGAAGAGCCAATAACCCAAAATGTAATTTGGTATTCTAGGATTTGAAGAGCTGCAGGGTTTTTTTTTCTTAAAAATCTATTATACCCTCAATTCTGGCGAAGTTTTTCACGAGCTTTAAAACTTGGTCGTAATCGACTACAATCATTTTCTGTTACTTGAAGTGTAACAGAAAATGGCTATACGGGAGGGAGCTGATGCTGTGGTTGCAGTTAGAGGTGATGGCACTCTTCACGAGGTTCATGTCGTTTATCTTCTTTGAAACGAAGTGGTCTCTTGAGTTACTTTTTGTGATGGTAGTCGTGGACTTGACATCGAAACAGGAAAACAAGAAGTATTAACAGTGTTACATGCTTTGGCTTGAACTGGCAGGTGGTAAATGGCTTTTTCTGGACAGGACGGTTTCATATCATGACGAGGGAAATAGTCACACAACTATCCTTGGCGTAAGTGGTTTTTTATACAGCTGTATTCTTATAGGTAAGTCATAAGATTACATAATTCAATGTACACCAGTGACCCTATTGGCTCTTCTATATGAACTCTAAGGAGATGTTGTAGTCCTACGTCTTGTAGCCCTTGTTTGTTGAGTGATAACAATCTTTGTGATTTGTTTTATTTGGAAAAATGACCCACAGGAAGCCGTCGAATGAGGGCGACCCAGAATTAATTCATCAAGCGACAGCCCTCCGCACAGGAAACCTGAATTTCTTTGGTGGAGGCATGGAGATGACACCTAAAGCCGACCCTTGTAATGGATATCTTCAGGTAGTTAAATATCAATAACCTAATTGTCCTAGAAAAATTTCGCAAGCATTTTACTTCTCACGTGAAATACTTGATCGACTCTGTTTTTTTGTTTTAAAGTAGAACACTCTATTCACTTCATTTTATCCTACATGCTTTCTTTCTAGTTGATGAACTCATCAAGACAGCACGCATGAGTATGTTGATTCTGAATATACACGAGTATAAGTAGTCTTTACTCGTGAGTCATGAATGTTTTTATGTTTTTCAGTGTGCAGTCCATCGAAGTCGGGGAAATTACTGGGAGTGGTAGTATCTATGTGCAAGCTGATAGACTTCGGAAACCTGCTTTTTGTATTTTTTTTTAGAGGGAGTCGATCATTTTTCCCTGAAGCCAATGTTTTATGTTTTCACCATTAGGAAACAGTAGTTGTGCGGCATTAGAGGCCGCCTCTTTTTTGTTCTTTTTTTGTGCTAAAGCTTAAGAAGAGGCATCTGAATTTTGTAGTTCATATTGAATAAAGACAGTTATACATTACAAGCTTTACATCGACATTCACGTTCTGAATAATATTGATATATACGAATTCATGTACATACTCCCGAGGGAGACAAAACCAGTTAAACCTCAAGGGCTTTAAGAAAAGCATAAAAAAAAGAAACTAATCTCATATTTTCAGAATGAGCTACAGTGCACAGATTTTCATTCGACCTTCACCTTATCCAGACCCCAATACGATTTAGATGATCCTTCACTGTTCTAGATGTGCCCAACTGACCGGGGACATATGGGACAAGAACTATTCTCTTTCAGCCATTTCACGATACAATCTGAGTGAAAAACGTGCTTGCAAGCCAAACTGATAACTTCTTCTCCGGAAAGGCCTTCGATGCACACTACGCATGCTGATGCTTCCCCGGTTTCACCACCATGCTTAAACCTCTTGAGTCTGCTGATTTGGAAATCTGAAGCAGGATTTTTTATAATTTCGTTATACGAGTCGTCTTCCGTGTCAAAATTAGCCTCAAAAACTGATGCTCGTTCTTCTTCATGTTCAACCACCATTCTTAACATAAACTCAAAAGAGATTTCAACTTCAAAGATTACAGAAACATCTGGTGTTTCCGGACCTGGTAGTTTCCCTGCAGTATGTATTAGTATTCTTCGAGTTAACCACTCGACATATTCTTCATCTAATACGTCGTTTTCGATCCTTGATAATAGATTATGAACATGTGCGCGTATTTGTTCCTCGTTAGAAAATAAGTTAAGGTTGATATAATCTGTTTGTATCATGTCTTCCACGTTAATAGTATCTCCTCCTAACATCCACCTGAAACACCGGCTGTTTATTGTTGTTGGTAGGTCGGTCGGTCAAGGTCTAGATTAGAAAATCTAGTTGGTTAAGGAAACCAAGTACTTGTGTCCTAAGTATAGTAGCTTAAGAGATTTGTCTCTTAGAGCTAGCCATAGAGAGAATTAGAGAAAACACACCAGAACTAAGTAAGAGTTCTCTTCTTCTCTACTAAGGCTTTGTATATTCCAACCTATACGGTGATATATAAAATTGCTTATTCCTTTCCGAGGATTCAACCTCGTTAAATACTTGTTCTTCTTGTGTGTGTGATTGTGTTCTTGGCGATATTGAGATACATGGTAGTAGTGAAAACCTAACGCTTCCACTGGCTTTGGCGCAACAATTAATATCAGAGCGATCCAGTTGTCCCATCAATTGGTATCAGAGCAAGGAGACGCTCTTGGATACGGTACTCGAATTGCAGTTGAAGTGAAGGTATTTTTCTGAAGATTGCTTGAGGTAATACAAATCTCAAAGGTTTTTTTTTTTTAACTATCTTTGGTTGTTTGTGAACAATGGTTGACGGGGACGAAGATCCGCAAAATCCTTTAGGAGAACATCCGGAGTCCAAAAATAAAGATAAAGAAACAAAAGAAGAAATACTTCATTCGCATAGATCAAAACTCAAGGTGATGCTCTTGTTCATCTTGACCTAGAAAAAGATCTAGAAGGTCAGAGTTAATTATGTCTTGCTTCGATACGAGGGTGTTTGGAAACTGCAGTAAGATTTAATTATCAGCACGAGACTTCAGCTAAGGATCTCTGGGAAAAACTAGAGAAGGAATACCTTGTGAAGAACGTGGCCAATAGGATACATCTTAAAAGGAATTTATATCGCTATAACATGAAGAGAGGTGCAACCCTAACCGAGCACCTAGATTCATATAATAAACTTGCTGAGTTGGTTAACTACGATGAGAAGATCAACGACGAGGAACAAGATTTTTGTCTGATAAACTCTCTTCCTGAAAAGTATGAACCCGTGATTAACGCATTAATGCACCGCAAGGACAAGATGACATACGCAGAGGTCACTACAACATTGCGTAGTAAGGAGTTCAGGAAGATGAATCGTGAAGACCTTGCAAGTGAAGCTAACAATGACTTGCTTCTTGCAAGAGGTCGTTCAATAGACAGGAGAAGGAAGACTAGTAGTTATGGGAAAGGTAGAGGACGTTCTAAGAGTAGAATGCCACTGCAGAAAGATGAGTGTACTTGGTTTCATGACTTCGGTCATTGGGCTAAGGATTGTCCTAAGCGTAAGGAAAGAGATGGAGATAACAACAAAACCGAGGTGAACATTGCAAAAGGTAATGGAGAATCAGATGATGCTTCTGATTTCTCGCTGACTGTGACACCATCAGCTTGTACTATTACCGATGGCACATGGGTATTAGATACTGGGTAAACATATCATATATGTCTATATCGGGACTGGTTCTGAAGTTTTGAAGATCTTGATGGAGAAGTAAGTATGGGAAACAATCATACCTACAGGGTGATTGGGATTGATAGTGTTCGTATCAAGATGCATGATGGTATGGTTGGAGAGATGAAGGAGGTAAGATTTGTACCTGCTATAAAGAAGAATTTGATTTCGCTCAGAACTTTGGAAGCTAAGGGATATAAGATAGTCGCTGAAAATGGTGTTCTAAAGGTAATATCTGGATCTATGGTAATCATGAAGGGCATACGTCATCCTAACTTGTATTAATTGAATGGGAGTACAACAACAGGGGATGTATCTATTTTTGAACACATCGAGAGTGCAACTACCGAGAAGACGAAGTTATGGCACATGAGACTTGCACATCCAGGTGAGAAGTCGTTGCATAGGTTAATTCAAAAAGACTTTTTGAAAGGTGCTATCGCCTGCAAGTTAGCATTTTGTGAACACTGTGTTAAGGGAAAGAAAACAATAACAAGCTTTGGCACAACTATCCACAATATTAGTGGAGTTCTTGACTATGTTCACTCAGATGTTTGGGGTCCTTCCAAGAATGCATCATTGGGAGGGAAACATTGGTTTGTGTCGTTCATTGATGATTATTCTAGGCGCGTATGGGTTTAAACCATGAGGCATAAGGATGAAGTCCTACAAACCTTTGTGAGGTGGAAAAAGACAACTGAGACTCAAACTGGCAGAAAGATCAAAGTACTACGTTCGGAAAATGGTGGAGAGTACAAGAGTGATCTGTTATTGAAAGTATGTCAGGATGGGGGGATAAAGAGGCACTTCACAGATAAGACGAAACCGCAACAAAATGGGGTAGTTGAACGCATGAATCGTACTACTGGAGAAGGTACGATGTATGTTATGTAATGCTGGATTAGGTAATGCGTTTTGGGTTGAGGCAGTTACGTATGCGTGCTTCCTCATTAATAGGTTTCCATCAGCTGCATTAGAAGGTAAAACTTCTATGGAGAAATGGTTTGGTAAACCAGCTTATGATTATGACTCAATTCATATCTTTGGTATCATGTTAGTGAAAACAAGCTTGATGGCCGTGTTGTGAAAGGAATCTTTGTGGGTATGAAGAGTGGAGTAAAAGGGTTCAAGATTTAGAATCCAGTTGAGAAGAAAATAGTCATGATTAGAGATGTCATATTTGATGAGATTTCTATGGTAAAGTCTTGGGGTTCTCGGCAGGTGAAGGACAGAAGCACCAGTACTAGTGAGCCTTTGCAGAAGGTGGATATTGATGAAACTCCACCAATTCCAGTTAAGTATGTATCTGTTCAGAATACTTCTGAAGACATTAGGTTTTGCAAGAGAGGTAACTACTGAATTTCCAAATGATAGTGACGCTATTGAGGAAGAGGAACAAGAGTCAGTAGAAGATACATAAGCTACGGTCACGGAGACCATAGAAATCGGAAAACCGAGAAGATCAATCAGGAAGCCTGTTTGGATGAATGATTACATTGCTTATGCATTACCAGTTGTTGAAGATGGTACTCCTACTTCTTATTTAGAAGTTGCACGCGGTGAAGAGTGTAAATAATGGGAAGGAGCAGTGAAGGACGAGATGGAGTCTCTTTACAAGAATGGCACATGGATTTTTATGAAGCTTCCGAAAGGTAAGAAATCCATAGGGTGAAAGTGGGTATATGCTAAGAAAGAAGGATCTTCGATGAATCAAGTACGCTACAAGGAAAGGTTAGTTGCAAAAGGTTATGCCCAAAGAGAAGGGATTGACTACAATGAGGTGTTATCTCTGGTGGTAAAACACTCATCAATCCGTATTTGGTTGGCCTTGGTAGCATAATATGATTTAGACCTAGTTCAACTAGATATTAAGACTGCATTCTTACATGGTGATCTAGAAGAGGAGATCTATATGTCTCAACCGAACGGGTTTAAGGTTGCTGGAAAAGAAAATTGTGTATGTATACTGAAGAGATCGTTGTACGGGATGAATCATTCTCCAAAGACAATGGTACAAGCGATTTGACCAGTTTATGATAGGACAAACATACCCAAGAAGTCACTATAACCATTGTGTATACTTCAAGAAGCTACGTGATGGGTCTTTCATATGTTTGCTCTTGTATGTCGATGATATGTTGATTACATATCGAATAACAAGAAAGAGATCGATAATTTGAAGTGCAAGTTGTCATCTGAGTTTGAGATGAAAGATCTTGGAGAGGCTAAGGATATTCTTAGTATGGAGATTCAACGTGATAGAGAGAAGGGTAAGTTTTGTTTGTCTCAGAAGGCATATTTGAAGAAAGTGTTATAGAAGTTTGGTGTCTACGAAGGAACTAAATCTGTAAGTACTCCCCTTGATGCTCATTTTAAGTTGAATGCTCGTATGTATCCCATTACTGAAAAAGAGCGAAAGTATATGTCCCAAATACCATATGATGAGGTTGTTGGTAGCTTGATGTATACGATGGTATGTACAAGGCCAGACATTTCACATGCAGTTAATATGGTCAGCCGATATATGCATTATCCTAGTAAGGGACATTGGCATGCCGTGAAATGGATTTTGAGGTATCTTTATGGTACAGTTGATGTTGGCTTGGAGTTTGTGAAGGATAAAAGTAACAATCAGTTGTGTGTTGGGTATGAGGATCCTGACTATGATGGTGATTTGGATAAGAGACCTTCAACTACAGGGTATGTATTTACCGTAGCAGGAGCACCATTTAGTTGGAGATCAATATTGCAGTCGATTGTGGCGCCTTCAACTACAGAGAAAGAGTATATGGCAGTGACATAATCATTTAAGGAGGCTATATGGTTACAAGGTTTGCCAGATGACTTAGCAGTTGTACAAGACCAACTGTCTGTGCATTGTGATAGTCTAAGTGCAATTTATTTGGCTAAGAATCAAGTGCATCATGCTAGAATCAAACATATAGTATACGTACGATTTTACTTTGTGAGAAAAATTCTTGAAGAAGAAGACATTCTACTTGTGAAGATCGATACTAAAGATAATCCAGCTGTATGTTGACTAAAGTAGTATCTGGGATCAAGTTTCAACATTGTTCGAAATTGATCCACATCCTTCGGTTTGGTGAAAGACCCTTTTGGGGTAGAGGTTCTTAGGAACCTGGTGGAGGTATTCTTGCAAGGCCATTTGAGAGAACCACGGTCGGGTTTGATTCCTATTGAGGATACGTTAGCAGCCAGTGATGTTTCAATCGACGTTGGAAGATGGATGTGATTTTATTTATTGATCGTCTCATGCATGAATGCATGATCCGAGGTGGAGAATTGTTGGTAGGTAGGTCAAGGTCTAGATTAGGAAATCTAGTTGATTAAGGAAACCAAGTACTTGTGTCCTAAGTATAGCAGCTTAAGAGGTTTGTATCTTTGAGCTAAGTTAGGAAACCCTATACTTGTAGGAAATTAATCCTTGTTAACGAATGTGTCCACTCCTATTGGTGTGTATAAATAGCCATAGAGAGAACTAGAGAAAACACACTAGAACTAAGTAAGAGTTCTCTTCTTATCTGCTAAGGCTTTGTATATTCCAACATATACGGTGATATATAAAATTGCTTATTCATTACCTAGGATTTACCTCGTTAAATACTTGTTCTTCTGGTGTGTGTGATTATGTTCTTGGCGACATTGAGATACCTCGTAGTAGTGCAAACCTAACGCTTCCGCAGGCTTTAGCGCAACAGTTGCAACGTTAATCGATAAACTGGACTTGTTTCTGCATCTTGGGTATTAACCTGAAGTTGATAATCACAGGTTAACCTAGTTATATTCATTTTATTTTTCTCGATCGAGAAAGAAAACAGAAGATCTTGTTTCTACCAACAGAGAGAAGAAGGAGAAGTTAGAAGGTTTCTTTGTTTGTTTCTTTTTCGTAGGGGTTATTTAAAAGAAAACAATTAATTGAATCCCTATAACTTAATTATTAAGCTTAAGATTCATTCATATTCTAAGAAGTTTTTTTAGAAGTAATATATATATATTAAGGTTAGTCTTCTAAATTCCTAAAATGAGACATCGCTAGCATCTTCGCCGTTTTCATGGCTTTTTTGGTTCTCAATAAAGATTTTTGTTAAAGGGAAAGCCAAAACATTTAGAGGGAAAGCTGACTTTTGGTAAAATGTGTTTGTCCTTAACTAGTTAGGGTGCAAATATAATTTCGTTCTAAAATTAACCTAGCGTTAATTTTTCATCGCTGCCATAGCAAGATGACTGTAGTGATTGTTCTTTTCTTCCTTATTTCTTCAGATTCTCTCACCGTGTTCCTGAGATTCACTAAAAAGATGATAAAGGTTTTTCATCATTGTTTCATCTTACCTCTAAAATGTGACTTTATATTTATTTGTTAACAATTTTCAAATTTAGTTTGTTAGTCTAATACCAGCAGATCCATAAGCCTATATAGAAAGGGTATTATGATCAATGATCAAACAACCATATTTCGCAGCCTGTTTATTACTTTTTCGACAACATCGATAGAGATTAATTAAGTCCCGTGTTTCAGAGATATAAAATGCTACGACACTATCTCAGACATTTGGTTGAAATAAGGTGGGATATACATGTACGTCGTTTTGGGCATGGAATAACATCATGATGATCACCAATGTCATATGAATATTAGCATTGTTGTCAGTATCTGTTTCCCATGTATTATTAACTCATCATTAAGGTTGATAAGTGCATGATGATAAACACGTAGAATAACCCATGTAGTCCTCAACAAAATAAGACTGAAAGTAGTCTCTCGTAGCTTGCTTCAATGTGTGTTGCTATACTAGAAGGCAATCAGGTTTAATAATTAACACTCGGTTTGGACTGATCAACCATTCGGTATTTTACAAGGAGGAAAAAAAATGATTTGGAAGCTCTCCTATTATGCAATTGGCGCGACTAATATGTGGGTAAAGAGACTAAACCGTCACTTTCCAACTATCATAAATCACTATTGTTGTTTGTGGTCTTGTGATGATAGCGGTAAAATACTAAAATGAAAAAACAAGGTTAAGGATCAGCTTCGGTAGTAATTTATTATTGCACCCTAACCAGTCAAGGCCAAACATATCTGGCCAAAATTCAGCTTTCCCCCTAAATGATTTGGTTTTCCCTTTAACAAAAATCCGTTTAAACTCCTTCTCTAGTTAAAGTTACACCCAACTTCTTCACTAGTTTGCGGCTCTTACCTTAGTTTGCATGTATCGAAAATGAATGAAAAATACTGTTTTTCGAAATTTAGTTTATAATTTCATTTCCCCAATTCTGAACTGCAATTTATCCATTCTTGTTCAACTAAACTATTCTTTGTGGCACCCTCGGACTCGCTAAGGGCACCAAAATCAGTATTTCAACAACTTTGGTGTGGTTAAGGGGTACCTCAGTGTTGTAATATTAGGATTGCGGTAAATACGGATTCAATGCTCAGACTTGAATAGATTTAAAAACAAAAATATATACAAAATTGTCACAGGATCAAGAGGAACCAGGACTCAGGATTTCACCAATTCTTATACTCATGCGATTCAATTATTAATTCTAGACAATTAAAGCTTATATTGATAACAAATACCGACTCTTACTTTGCCAAAAATAGATTTTGTAAGTGTTATATGTAAATCATAAGCATGATGCATCAAGAATCTCATGGATTAAGCATACATCATCAGACAAAATCACAAATAATCAATAAAAATCATAATTCCATTCATAATAGTGCAAATAGTCATAAAAGAATTAAATAAAATTACTCATGCATAAAGAATGGTTTCCTCCATCATCCCAGTATTGGGGTTTAGCTATTCATATCAATCACACACTCAACATATTAATTCAAAGCTCAAAGTGTGATTAAAAGAGTCAAAAGTTATAAAATAGTAGTTTTGAGACTCACAAAACGCGTCCAGAAAAGAACGACAACAGAAAACTGCAGCGAACTGCGACACCTCTCTTCTGATGTTGAGCTGCTGAAAATAAGACTGTTCTGAAGCTGCTGAAAATAAGACTGTCCTGGAGAGTCAGTTCTTCGTGTTCTTGAAGCTTTTTAATGGCAGCAGCAGCAGCAGGTGAACATTGCTGCTACTCCTTCTTCTTCACTCCTCCTGGCTCTGTCTCGACCCCAAACTCTTGATAAAACCTTTTCTAACTTCTCTCAACCTCTTATATACTTCACAGCTCAAAGAAATCCCGATAGAATCTCTTTTTTTTCTTCTCTGCCGTTGAAACAATAATCACCTCTGTCAGTGTTTGTACGCCTCTGTTAGCTATAAAATAGCCACCAAACTCTTCCTATGACTTGAACAGGACCAAATACATGATTATCCAGCGTAAAACTCTCCCAAAATCTCCACAAAATCTTTGAAAGTGCACAACAGGACACGTCTCTCTGTTTTAACTTTGATTGCTTCTCCCGGATATTCTAGCCCAATTAAGCCCATGAAATCATCCATACTAGAATTGTATATCCATATCACGTCCATCCCATGAGAATCAGTGATTTAATCTCATTAAAACTCGTCCGAAAATCCAACCCTAAATCTGTCTGGTGAAAGAAAATTTTCCCGCCAAAATTTGTTTTCAAACGGTGAAGGTGACCTCCCCCTTATCCAGTTCTGGTGTCCCTTTAGCACATGTCCGAATTGGGTTACCCCTTATCCATAGTGAGAGTCCGAATAACACTTTCCCCTTGGGTGAACATAGTAATTTTTCTGGGATATTTTCAGCACTTTTTCAGGGTTCCTCCGGGGTATTTCTGGGGTGCTTCCAACATACTTCTGGGGTGCTTCTGGTACGTTATCTACGGAGGTTCAAATGCCACATTTTGAGCCAATTTCGCCGCAAAAGCTTATTTCTCCAAAAACACCTACAAAGACATAAAATAACCAAATAAGTACAAAATAGAGCACTAACAATATAAACAATTGGGACAAATTAGACACATAAATGCGTCTATCAAATACCCCCAAACTTATTATTTGCTAGTCTCGAGCAAATCAAAACTACAAAATAAAATCCTAACTCATTGTCGCAGGCATCGTCGATTGCATTTAGCGTATGCAATAAGCCTTTAAACCCCTAGGTGGCCCTAGTGGCCGAGTTATAGTCTCGGGAGGGCTTACCAGAGATACACCCACAAAACCTGTACTCCAGACCTTAGCTATCTACGCAGAACCTTGGAAAGCACTAAAGAATCTCCTTGGTTGGTATACTTATTGACTACAGGAAGAAGTACCCTGATGCGAAATTCCAATTGCTGTACACGAGTTTGCACTCAAGCATACTAAAATTCATATAAAGTGACAGAGCTCTACTCAGATAGTTGCACTATGGACATCATATTCGGAGTCAATCTAATCACATGGAAAGATTAAGATATGGATATAGAAAAACATAGATGGTTTTGATGTTTACTAAGTGAACGGCGTTTCCCATATCTGTCTGAAGGCCTCCGCCAAAATGAACCTATCCTAATGGATTGAGATACTAGTCTGACTAATATCAACACACTGGCATATACAAGGGTACCAGTGGTCGATAACCTAACTCTAGGTCAACACAACTGGCATATACAAGGGTACCAGTGGTCGACTTTATTGAATTTATTCCTTTTGGTCAAATGGTCTGGTCTCAATTTTTTTTTTTTTACTTTTTGGTAACTACCA
>NC_039364.1:225738400-225741488 GCF_003573695.1 Papaver somniferum | reverse complement strand
ACTTTTTTTTTTTTTCATGGTATCTCAATCACTCTAATTCACCCTAGCATTGGTAACAACTTGAATCGCGGGCCCCACCTATCACTTAGAGAACATAGTTTAAAAACAAAATAAAATAAAAATATAAGTGAAAAGGACTCAACGAGATATGGTGAAACTATCATGTTATTTCTAACACCTGAGCTCTGTGCTTTTATGAATAGACTCTTTAGATGTTTCCATCTAATCAGATTGGTTCCTCAAACTCCTACAATCAAAATGCTTCCATCCACTTAGATTAGTTAGTGCAATCCTCAATAGGCATAATTTCTAAGCTCTGGAGTTTATTTATTTCAACTAAAAAGTTTCTCCCATACCCCCAAACTTAAATCTAACATTGTCCTCAATGTTCTAAAGATGAAATTAAAAGCATGAACAAGGAGAAACTGTTACCATTTGAAGCAAAAGAGATAAGGAAAGATATTACCGTGTCGCATGAGTTTGGGTTACCTCCCAAGAAGTGCTAAGTTTAAAGTCTTTAGCCAGACATAGAAAAGGTTTAGTCAACTCGAACCGTATAACAGTAGCCGGAATAACTGAGGGTCTTTAAAACCAAAAAGAGCTGACAAAAGGAAACTGCAGTAAACCAAGAAAATGTACAATACTGGCATGCCCTTACCTAGTTTCTGGATAACTATCGCTAATTGCGGTTCAAGTTCAGGTTCTATGAAGGGGTCTAAATAGACTATTTTCCTCGGATGCATTTCCTCATAGGTAAGATCCAAATTATTAGGTCCTAGAGTCTGGAAAAACTCAGATAAGAACCTGGAATCACAAAATAACCTAAATAATTTAGGATCCTCTAAGTCAATTAGGTATGACTTACATAGTTGACCACAGTCAGAGTAGTGGTCATTCTGAAGCAAATGTGTCGATTCTAATTTCCTAAAGTACTTAGGCTTAGTCTCAGAACTTAATAAGTGACACATTTGAACTCTATACGTTCCCACAATTGGAAGAAAAATATTTGGTGGGAAAACAAAGTCAATCTGGGTATCATAGCCTGGGCAAACCACATCAACCAGAGGATGGGTTTCTAACGACTGAACTTTTTTCATGACATCATTAGGTTCCGGAAACCTAGTATGAAGATAATCTTGTAAGATGGTTGAGGCACAGATATCAAGTCCTAAGTGTGGGGACTTTCTGAGAGTTAAAGGTAAGGCACTAGGGAAGTGATAATCACCCCCAAACTTAGAGTTTTCAGTGTCTCTAGATAGATCTCTAATTATTTCTTGAATTTCCATATCTTCAGAGTCCTTAAAATATTCAAGAGATTCTTCTAAGTTATTATCAGGTAGTGCATCTTTACTCATCTCTACGGGTCTATTTTCTTCTTCCAAGACTATTGTTTCTAAGTCGCTAGACTCTAAAACAGTATTTTCGAAATGAACCCGTTCCTCTAAACCACTATCGGCTTCGTAAACAGGAAATACTACATCGTCTAAAACGGTGGTATCCCTAATCAAATCCTCGTCCTTTTGAATAGGTGAATAATCATAAAAATTATTTTGATTTGAACTAGAAATAATATAATCACTATACAGCTCAATTGGATTACTAGACTCCTGATCACTATGCCTACATATTTCAGATTCTTCATTAGTGCTATCCTCATCATCATAGTACGAAAATGATTGAACCTTATCTAAATAAGTAGTGTCTTTTATTCTAACCTCGTCCTCTAAATTAGGCAAATATTCACTATTGATATCAAGGGTAAAATTAGAAACACTATTTTGGAAATTTAGATTATTTCGAGCAAGTCTTTCGTTCGTCTCAGCCATCAACTTGAGGGATTCCTCTATAGAAAGTTCTCTTTCGTCAAAAACTAAGTTATTCATTTCTGCTAACTTACGTGTTGACTCAGCTAATTTACGTGTTGACTCTAGTAAAGAGGAATTATCAGAAGGATCATAAAAATGACTACTTTTCAATAGTTTGATTGTATCTTCTAGAGACGAAGAACTAGTACTATAATCTTCTTGCTCGTAAGACTGATGCATGTGTGGATAGTAATTGGGCTCACCAGGGTATGACCCATATCCTTCCAAAGGATGGCGTTCCCAACCACTATTCCCAACATGGTCATAAAAATGATGATGTCCATATTCAAATTCAGGTCGATACTCATTGTATTGGCTTCTATCGTACCAGTTCGACATTCTTAATTGCAAGGGAATTTTACACAACCACAAACAAGGCCGACTCGACTCCACCAAAACAAACCTAAAGATTTCTAGCAACCAAAAAGCATGATGGCTCCACTTAAATTGTTTTCTAGACCAGCTTCTATTCCTTCGAAAAGGAATTCGTTACAATTTTAGCACACCCCTCTGGAATCAATCCGAGCTAATGTAGAATCGAGGCGAGGGAAGCTCAGTGGAGCTTTGATACCCAAGGCCTCACCGCTATCACAAGGCGGCGCAGTCACGCATTCAACTCACAGAAACCATCATGAACTTTGAAATGTGCTTAAAGAGCAACCAATATTTTTCAAACGAGTTTCCTATTAAGCTCGTTACCCTATTGGTCTCGTTCTATTCAAAATTTTAGGCTTAGGTTCGCGTTTGGTTTCGTTTTCCTAAGGCGGGCAAGAAGGAAACGGTGATGAAATCCGAGTCCTTATCTTGATTTGGACAGGCCTTGCCCTTTACTAGGAAATTAAAAACAGTCTGGTTCGTCCTCAAACAATTATCACCTTAAGGCAGACAGTAACCCGCTTGCAGGAGATTCGCGGGTGTTTCGATTGGACTTACCTCCCGTACCAGACGGGCGATGAACCGTTGTTGTCGACTCGGGCCACGACTCCTATGCCGTGTGCGAACCCGAGGGGCCGAGACGATATAGTAATCGTCGTCCTTCCCTGCAAACAGTTTGTATTTTTTTTTTTTTAATTTATAACCCTTCCGTAGGGTTTTTAAAAATAATGTCCAAAGTCCAGAATAAAGTCCAAATAAAAAGTCCAAAAATTACAAAAATTATGAAAAATAAAGCCTATTTACAAATTCTAAAAAAAATATATATAAAAGTTATATACAAAAAAAAA
>NC_039364.1:225716575-225738331 GCF_003573695.1 Papaver somniferum | reverse complement strand
CTTTTAGCTTTTAGCTTTAAGCTTTTTGTTCCCAAGTCCTTAGTATTCCACTTCGAACCTGTAAATCAAAGACACAAAAAGAAACGTAAAAAGGAACAAATAATAATAAATAAATAAAAAATTAAACCTAAAAACAAATCTATATACAAGTCCGCGTCGGCGGCGCCATTTTGTTGTAATATTAAGATTGCGGTAAATACGGATTCGATGCTCGGACTTGAATAGATTTAAAAACAAAAATATATACAAAATTGTCACAGGATCAAGAGGAACCAGGACTCAGGATTTCACCAATTCTTATACTCATGCGATTCAATTATTAATTCTAGACAATTAAAGCTTATATTGATAACAAATACCGACTCTTACTTTGCCAAAAATAGATTTTGTAAGTGTTATATGTAAATCATAAGCATGATGCATCAAGAATCTCATGGATTAAGCATACATCATCAGACAAAATCACAAATAATCAATAAAAATCATAATTCCATTCATAATAGTGCAAATAGTCATAAAAGAATTAAATAAAATTACTCATGCATAAAGAATGGTTTCCTCCATCATCCCAGTATTGGGGTTTAGCTATTCTATCAATCACACACTCAACATATTAATTCAAAGCTCAAAGTGTGATTAAAAGAGTCAAAAGTTATAAAATAGTAGTTCTGAGACTCACAAAACGCGTCCAGAAAAGAACGACAACAGAAAACTGCAGCGAACTGCGACACCTCTCTTCTGATGTTGAGCTGCTGAAAATAAGACTGTTCTGAAGCTGCTGAAAATAAGACTGTCCTGGAGAGTCAGTTCTTCGTGTTCTTGAAGCTTTTTAATGGCAGCAGCAGCAGCAGGTGAACATTGCCGCTACTCCTTCTTATTCGCTCCTCCTGGCTCTGTCTCGACCCCAAACTCTTGATAAAACCTTTTCTAACTTCTCTCAACCTCTTATATACTTCACAGCTCAAAGAAATCCCGATAGAATCTCTTTTTTTTCTTCTCTGCCGTTGAAACAATAATCACCTCTGTCAGTGTTTGTACGCCTCTGTTAGCTACAAAATAGCCACCAAACTCTTCCTATGACTTGAACAGGACCAAATACATGATTATCCAGCGTAAAACTCTCCCAAAATCTCCACAAAATCTTTGAAAGTGCACAACATGACACGTCTCTCTGTTTTAACTTTGATTGCTTCTCCCAGATATTCTAACCCAATTAAGCCCATGAAATCATCCATACTAGAATTGTATATCCATATCACGTCCATCCCATGAGAATCAGTGATTTAATCTCATTAAAACTCGTCCGAAAATCCAACCCTAAATCTGTCTGGTGAAAGAAAATTTTCCCGCCAAAATTTGTTTTCAAACGGTGAAGGTGACCTCCCCCTTATCCAGTTCTGGTGTCCCTTTAGCACATGTCCGAATTGGGTTACCCCTTATCCATAGTGAGAGTCCGAATAACACTTTCCCCTTGGGTGCAAATAGTAATTTTTCTGGGGTGCTTCCAACATACTTCTGGGGTGCTTCTGGTACGTTATCTACGGAGGTTCAAATGCCACATTTTGAGCCAATTTCGCCGCAAAAGCTTATTTCTCCAAAAACACCTACAAAGACATAAAATAACCAAATAAGTACAAAATAGAGCACTAACAATATAAACAATTGGGACAAATTAGACACATAAATGCGTCTATCACTCAGGTTTCCTGGTCACTTAGCACATGCTAAGGGCCACCTTTATATGGAAGCAGCCACGTCCTTGCTTTGCCACACAAACGTGAAGCCACATTCACAAGATGGATGTGTGCCAGTATTTTTTTATTTTTCTTTAATAAACGAAGGCCTCAAAAAGACTAATGATCCTTCTCAACAGTCGACGGAAACCATATTGGATGTACATACCGAAACATATGATTTGAGATAGTCTTAGCCCAGTGAGCTAAAACATGAGCAACAATATTACATAACCTTGGTTGAAAACTATAAATACAAGCCGATAATTGAGAAGAAGCAAAAAAAAATGTCTTTAAAGATAACATCAGTATGTTGATCACCAAAAAAAAACTCCTGCAGAAAATTGATCAACCAACCAAAGACTTGGCATCACTCTTAATTATAATGTGAGAAAGCTTCAGATCAACAACTTTTTCCACAACTACCCAAATATGCCCTAGCTTCAGCTTCGACTGCCGAGGCCACATAAAAGACTATAACAACACAAAATGAGGCTTTACTCAGATGATCCCTCATCACATACCGTCCACCATTATCCATGAAAACATCATCAAACACTCTATCAGTGTCACATTTAATCCAACCAAAAAGGCGGAGGCATCCATTTGTCACATAACTGATACTGATGCTTTTAGGAATCCGGAGTTTTAGTTTTCAGGTCAATAACATAGCACTTTCTCTAAAAGAGTAACAGAATGAGAGTCTTTCTTAAGGTTAAACACAAGGTTATTTATACTGCTCCATGTAAACCAACGAATAATATCAACCATACATTGACCATCATCAGAAAGTTTAGTACTAGTTAGCAAAAACTAATACAAAAGCCACTAAATGAAATACATGTTCATTACAAAAGAAGTAGTAATACATAAGAGGCTAAAGAATCAGATATGAATAGAAAAACGGGCAGAGAACTATAACATGCATAATGGATTCATGAGGGTCAAAGTACCAAGGACAATCCACAGAGGTCATATGCACTCTAGTAGTAAGATGTAAGAATAGTTCTGGCAGGAAGCGCATTAATCCTAGCAGCTTTCCAAATAAATAACTGGGATTTATGAGGAACACAAATTTTCCAAATGCACTTGCATAACTTACTATCTGGGGAGGGTTTTAAGCTCTCTAAGTCGCAAATAAACATATTTTGAAGAAAACCTATCAGTCTTTGAAAGCTCCCAAACCCTTCTGTCAGCAGAGTGCATAACTGGCTTAAGGGAATAAAGATAATCTTCTCAACAAAAGCAATATAAAAATAGATGGTATAGACAACTGTGACGCTAGGGTC
Source organism: Papaver somniferum (assembly GCF_003573695.1). Lineage (NCBI taxonomy): Eukaryota > Viridiplantae > Streptophyta > Magnoliopsida > Ranunculales > Papaveraceae > Papaver > Papaver somniferum. The sequence goes on along the minus strand of NC_039364.1, from coordinate 225,735,309 downwards.
TAGAGGAACAAGGGGGTTATGAGTAACAAATCCTAAGTTATGAATCCAATTATCATATCGGGGGTCAATGAACCTACCATCTCCAAAAATCTAGGAAATAAAAGGTTTAATAAGTTCTTTGATAGTGTGTAAACACCCCCAAGTCCAAGAACAAACAGTGGTGTTAGAAAACTGCTTGGTAGAACTCGCAAGCATTGTTATCTCAAGCCTTTTTGTCAAGTTTAGTTGTCAAAACTATAAGTCTTGATTTCTAGTCTACTTGTAGCTATGTCTCGGATTAGGATAGAATGTGTAATTGAGTTTTATACTTCAAGGAATCCATCAATTGAAGACGAAGAACTTCTAAGGGGAGCTTGTGGAACTTCATCAACAAAAGATATGTGGAGACTTGAACTCATCTATCACTCATAAGTTTATTTTATTATATTTCATATTGAGACAAAGTCGTATAACTATATGGACTTTACACAATACACAATTGATATTTCGAGCTGAGTTTATCAGTATATGTGTTGGAAAGATTTTTCTTTAACAACGTTCATCATTATTCTTGACGAAAGTCAAAAGATGATCATGTGAAAATCATCTGGTTACATCTTACATGATTTTTGCGAGACACTCATTTGATGTAGACTCAGAAAGTTTCATGTTGATCATTCGATCACTTAAAAATTGCTTATAAGAAAATAGTTTGTATGAGACATCTATTGTCGTCTTCTAAGAATGTTTCAATGATTGATTGAATTTTAGAACAATTAACCATTGTCTAGATATAACACAGTATGCATACCCGTATGCAAACTATTGTAAGAGTAATTCAAGTCCTGAACCAAGTATGCATACGGTTTTAACTGTTAAAGTCCGGGAAATAATTTTGCTTACCTGTTTGCAAACTTATTCACCGGAGTTCTGTCTGGAACGATAGTATGCGTACCCGTTTGAGATATGTCTGAAAAGATCAAGTTCGGAACTTAAGTTTGCGTACCCGTTTGAAAATTTACGTGGTTAAGTTTTAAAATCGCTTAAGTGGTTAAGTTTAAAATTGGTTAAGTATGTTTTCATACTCATGAACAAATACATTTATATATTAAGGAACGTAATATCTGCAAATTGTGGCTGAAATGTTCATCATGAACTGATTCTTTAAATCAAACCGATTTTGTTTCAATTGTGTCTTGTATACTTCTATGAGAATATAAAAAATTGAAACACCTTTATGAGTAACACAATTAGATTCATTTGAGCCATTTGATCTATAAGTTTTAAGATGAATATGGTTAACACAGAAGTCCTAAAACGAGACATCACTAGCTTCTTCACCGTTTTCATGGATTTCTTGAGTCTTGTTTAAACTCCTCCTCTAGTTAAAGTTACACCCCAACTTCTTCATTGTTTTAGACTCTCACCTTAATTTGCATGTATCTAAATTGACTGAAAAATACTCGCTTTTGAGATCCTTTATTTAGTTTATAAATTTAGTAATTTCATTTCTTATGGTCTTATTCTAAAATGCAATTTCTCCGCTCATGTTTTTGTTTTTTTGATACCCTAGACTAGTGGTCTCTAGACTAGATCCAAATTCCTTAAATTGGAGTGAATTTGACAATTAAGGATTTGAACCCCTACCTCTGCAGTGGGAGGGACCATACCAACCACCAGACAACTTGGTGATTAATCGTTCTTGTTGATCAACTAAGATATTCCTTGTAGAACCCTCAGACTCACTAAGGGCACTAAAATTAGTATTTTTACAACTTTGGTATGGTTAAGGGGTACCTCAGGTTTCCCGGTCACTTAGCACACACTAAAGGACACCTTTTTGTGGAAGCATCCATGTCCTTTCTTTGCCACACAAACGTAAAGCCACGTTCATTAGATATTTTTTTAAAGCATGAAAAAACAGAACGAACGAACTAAAAGGTTATTACACGTGGATATTTTATACCCACATAGTCATTAAATAGAATTTGGCTAGTAAAATGTGGGATTGCCTGGTTTCATACTGACGTTGATAAGTTTCTTTTTAGGCTTCCGCCTGCTGCATAATTTGCAAGACCATTTGCTACTTGATTCCCGTCTCTATAATTGTGTTGAATAGTACGGTGAGGAATTTGGCACATTCTATATTTGATTTCGTTAATTATTTCTGCAACACAACAAGGATATCATCATCTTTTTTAATGAACCGCATTAGATTATCAGAATATGTCTCAAAGATAAATTTTGTCCATCGTCTCTATGTTGATGTCGTTGAGACTAGTAGAGTTTCCCACGTTTTAACTACCAGTGCCTTAGTTATTCTTATAGGTTGCGCGAGAGCCATCACGACTTGAGCCGACGAATCCTTGCAAATAAAATGTGCTTCCGCCATTCCTGGGTATCCCTAGGTGTTCCATCTGCATTGATTTTTATCCACTTCGGTTCCGGTGTGGTCTATCATGCTAATATCTTTGTTGTTGATCTAATATTTGTTGGAGTGGTTCTGACTGGTGTGTCCCCGGGTAAAACCGGGGGGAAAATCTTTTTTGCACATTCAAATTATTTTTGTTTCTTTAGGGTCTGTTCCAGGATGTTGTCCGGTGGTGTATGATGTTATTTGATAACTAGATCATTTATGGATGTCCAAGTGTTCCAGAAAAAAAAAGCAAGCTGAAACATAAGGGTATATCTAGCATCATGTAGAATTTCGGTAATGGTTGTTTGATTGTTTATAGAGATATGAGAGTCGAGGTTGGTTTGGTTTGTTAATAAGCGAGATATCAAGCTATTCAAGGAAGCTGTTGATATTGGTTTGACATGCGACATTCACTAGATTGATGTGTGCACTATCATTTTTTTTTTTAAATAAACGAAAGCCTCAAAGAGACTAATGATCCTCCTCAACAGTCGGTAGAAACCATATTGGAGGTACATACCAAAACATATGGTTTGAGTTAGCCTTAGCCCAGTGAGCTAAAGCATGAGCAATAAAATTACATAACCTTGGTTGAAAACTATAAATACATGTCGATAATTGGGTAGAAGAATAAAAAAAAATGTCTTTAAAATAGCATCAGTACGTTGATCATCATCGAAAACTCCTGCAGAAAATTGATCGACCAACCAAAGACTTGGCATCACTCTCAATTATGATGTTAGAAAGCTTCAGATCAACAAATTTTTCCAGAACTACCTATATATATCCCTAGCTTTAGCATCAACTTCCGAGGCCACATCAAAGACTATAACAACACAAAAAGGAGGCTTTACTCAGATGATCCCTCATTACAGACCGTGCACCATTATCCATGGAAACATCATCAAACACTCCATCAATGTTGCATTTAATTAACCAAAAGGCGGAGGCATCCATTTGTCATAATAAATGATACCGATGCTTTTAGGAAGCTGGAGTTTTAGTTTTCTGGTCAATAACATGGCACTTGCTTTATGAAGAGTAACATAATGGGAGTCTTTCTTAGTGTTAAAAACAATGTTATTCTTACTTCTCCATGTCAACCAAAGGATAAAAGCAACCAAACATTGACCATCCTCAAAAAGTTTAGTACTAGTTACCCTAAACCAATATAAAAGCCACTCAATAAAAGACATGGTCATTAAAAAAAGAAGTAGTAATACTTAAGTGGATAAGGAACCAAATATGATTAGATAAATGGCAGAGAACTAGAACATGCATAATGGATTCATGAGGGTCAGAGCATCAAGGAAAATCCACATATGTCATATGCATTCTAGTATTAAGAAGTAAGAACAATTCTGGCAGGAAGCATTCCTAACAGCTTTCCAAATAAATAACTAGATCTTATGAGGGACGCAAATTTTCCAAATGCATTTCCGTAGTTTACCATCTGGGGAGGGTTTTATTCCCTTTAAATCCCAAATAAACAGATTTTGAAGAAAGCCTATTAGTTTTCGAAAGCTCCCAAGCCCTCCTGTCAGGAATGCATAGCGGGCTTAAGGGAATGAACATAATCTACTCATCAAGTCATACCTTCTTGTAAATAAAATAGAAATATGTGACACTAGGGTATGGAGGAACAAGGGGGTTAGGGATAACAAATCCTAAGCTAGGAATCCAATTATCATGCACACCAGGGGTCAATGAACTTACCATCTCCAACAATCAAGTAAATAAAAGGTTTAATAAGTTCTATGATAGTGTATAAACACCTCCAAGTACGAGAACAAGCACTATGACATTTAACATTCAAGAAATAATATTAAGAAAATATATAGCTTTTAAAGTAATGACAAGTAAACAATCAGGATTTTCAACGATTTTCCAAGAATTCCTAGCTAACATAATAAATTGTTTAACTATGTTTTCCTTAATCCTAATCCTCTTTCAGATATGGGAGAGCATAAAATTCCCTATCTAAGTAAATGCAGTTCTATCCTTAAGGTATTTAGTAATAAGAAAATCACCCATCTGGTAAAGAGGGATGGCATGCTCAATATGTTTAACTAGCTAGGGTGGTTCTAGTATCCTGAGAAAGGAGTCTATGGAACCAAGTAGAAATTTTAGCATCAACAGGTTCAAGAATACCCATATGAGTTTGGATTTTTGAAGCTTGAAAAGCTATATGGGTACCCAAATATTTTTCCCAAAGTTACAAATATGGTATTTAAGATATCAGGTAACTAATTCATCAACTGATCTGGCATCTTTTTACTAAATAAAATACCAGACTTATTAAAATTAATTTCTTGCCCAGAAGCTAGGCAATACTTATGCTAATACTCGTTTATGATATCAATGTCTTTCACAATAGCATTAGAAAAAAGTAAAGAGTCATCAACAAACAACAAATGAGTGATACTATGAGAGTTTTTACTAACACTAATGCCATCGACCAGGCCTTTTATAGTCAGAAAGTCTATATAGGCCAATAGAGCGTCTGACCAGATGATATGAATCTATGGGGATAAAGGTCCCCTTGTCTGAGGCCTCTTTCAAGATTGATTAAACCAATAAGCACACATTCATTAAGACAAAGTGAGACACATTTCAAATGCATTGATCAAATAGCTTAACCTAGTGGGAGGATAATCTCATTTTCAAAAGAACTTTCTCTAAAAAAGACCACTCCCACTTATTATAAGATTTGGACTTATCAAGTTTAATAACAACTAAATCATATTTTCCTTTGTATTGGTTGATAATATGAATAACCTCGAACAATACTATTACAAATACTATTTTAGGAACAAAAACACTTTGGTTTTGGAATATCAAACCATCCATAAAAGATTTTAATATGTTGGGAAAAGTTTTAGACAAAACTTTGTAGATAAAATTATCATATATGTCTATATTGGGTCACAGGCTCAGCAAAAGAGACTTTTAGAAAGTAAAGCAATATTAGTATGATTAAAGACTTTAGCGATATACCCGGTTTTAAAACAAGTCCGAATCATATCAATAACACCTTCTACCACAATATTAGTATGTGCACCATTATCTTATCTCTTTACATTCTGGTTTTAATTATACTGTACGTAGATTCAAAATTCTACGTTGTGACCCATATTTGCATCCTTAGTCGAAATCCATCGTCGAGACTCAGAAACTAACTCGTATATTTGATTTTTAGGCAGCTGAAATTGTATAGTGACTGTAAATAGGTATATACAATTTGAGTAAGGGATGGTAAAATATATGGGAGATACACTATGATTTACGTTCCAGGGATATATAACATGTTATTTTTGGTCGATGAGTTTCTTTATTGGAATTTGAGAAATGGGAGAATTATGACATTTGTAGAACAAGATGAGTATTAAAATAAAGATCTTTGGTTTGGGGTTTTAGGAGGTCATTACCGTGGTATACCCTATAATAATGACGGAAAAGATTCTGACGTGTGATTCATGTTATATGCTCCTATGTTGAAGACCTATTATCATGCAATTTTTATAGTATCCTACTAACCTGGATCTGATAAAGCATAAGATGCATTGCGCAATCAGGCTCACAATTTCAACAATCAAACCATCAGCTTTGTATCACACAAAACTGTATGGAATACGCGACGCTGTAGAACACATAAAATTGTATGGAATGATACTCAAGAGATTTCAACTTCAAAAATGTATGCATTCTTTTTCAATTAAGTATATTCCTGTTGCTAGGTTCGAGTTTTCAGTTTAGCTAGATTTTCACGCAAAAAGTTTTTTGCTTCATTTACTAAAGATATTTCAAAAGCCTAAATAATTTCAGCTTATTTCAGTAATGAAAAGCGTTGCGGTGGAAACTTGAAAATTATTTTTTGTTAAGGTGCCCTTAACAACTTATCAAGGGTTCCTTTAGTAATTTAGGGGTGCCAATACTAAATTTTATGCGTGCAAATACCACTTCTTTAGAGTACCTTTAACACATGTATGGTGTGCCATTTGTACTTCTTCTCGGGAATCCAAATATCACTTGTCGAGCAAATTTTTCTCCAACTTATTTTTTCCAAAAACACCTACAAACACATAAAATAAAAAATAAATACCAAGCTGAGTACTGATAATTATAGAAAATTGAGACAAAATAAACACATGAAAGCGTCTATAATAGGAACGCCGTGTAGCCTTGCCGAATTTATTTTAGAGGAAAGATACACTTATTTAGTTTGCCTAAAAATTAGCTTGTCGACATGATTCATATGGACTGATAGGCTGATACCAGCTGTATTAAGGGATAATATCAGTCCATATAGGACAAAAAAATTCTGACGATCTTGTCCGTTGAGGGACTGGTATCATCCCCTACTATGTGAATATAATATATTTTTTTTCCGAACAAATCTGAAGTTTTTGCACCGTCATGTTAAACTTGACCTTGGCACGAATTCCAATTGACCCGACAAGACGAGGCATAAGTCCTGGTTAGTCTTCCTCTCTCCAATTGACCTAATAGGTTTTTGCACCACTTCCCAGTTGTTATTTTCTTTTCATCTCTTCTGCTTCACTTCTAGGTTTTCTTACTTTTTTTGGTTTGGATCACCAAGAAACGCAAATGGGGTTTAGTAAATGGAATCCTGGTGCTGTAAGGAATTCTGGTGGAACCAGAATCAGCATCAGCATCATCTTCTCGACCGCGTTAGGATTTAACCTCTCAATACTGAATAATCTCATGGTTATTTTTGTTGTTTATCTCCTTCTTAGACATACACCCTCGATCAATTAAAAGGTAATAAATTTCTATTTTGCAATTATTTAATTCATTTAGGTTCAGAAATTAGGATGTAATTTCCTTTTTTTTTTTTTGCCCTAAATTTTTTGGTCAGATCTCCAGAGGAAAGAGAGAAATAGCTACATCAATCCACCACCACCAGCATCATCAAAGAGACCATCCGAAACCAGCTTGAGAATCAATTTGAAGAATTGCTCTTCCAACTTCACATTTGAGTAAGTAAGCATTTAAAACAAGCTTTTCTATGTTTCAAGTTGATCTGCTGTGTTTATTTTGCTGTTCGCCATTCTAGTATTGGAATTATTATAATTTGTTTGGAAATTAGATTTGTTTTGGATAAAACTTGAAGGAAATAGAACAAGTGACCATGATTAACTGTTGTAATAGGATATATGCATCATGATATGACATAAGTTTCTAAAGAACTTCATCTGACTCATGTTCTTTCAAACTGGTTTGTTCTTCACGGCATTAATTCCCTTTTAGATGCAAATTAGGGCTGGACTTCACATTGCAATGAACAGCTGTTTTTTTTTTTTTTCAATTTCTGTTATGTGCTACTAAGTTTGAGTTGTCTTTAGAGTTCGTTAGGCTAAGGGGACAAAATTCAATGTCAAACAGTTTTGAAGGCAAACAAATTTTCCATTTTCTTAACCTGTGAATCTCTATTTCCCCCCTCCCTTTCTAGCTTAAAACATCAATTTACATCTGTGCTAGAAATGTACATCCACACAACACAATTTTGGACTGAGTTTTAGTTTGTGCCACCAGGCTAAACTCGTCCAAGTCTTGCAGATTACTAGTTTTAAATTGTCCGTCCTGTTTCATAATGATCTGTCATATTTTGAACTCTGTGGTAGTTTCTGGTCCCATGTTGACTCAGAACTACACTACGTGTACTCTGTAAACAATCATGGTAGACCAGAAGTAGAGTCCAAAATTCAGTCCAATCTGAGGTGTCACTCAGCCATTAGATGTTCATGGCTTTCGTGTGAGATTCATCGTTCCAAAAAGGTTTATCATTCCTAGATCTACAGTTTAGATGGTGTTCACGTAAGGGTCTACATTAAGACCGGCAACATTGGTCCGGTTCTAGTAGCTTCGAAGTGTACACCTTCTAACCCCTAGATCTAGGTGTGGTGAATTCTTTTAAAAATGGTGGATCCTACATGAAAGTCATGTTAATTGATCAATGAACTCTTCGATACTGAAACCTCTTATAGTCCTATCCAAAAATCTATTTTCCATCTCTCAACTTTTTAGAATTCCTCTTGGGTATAAGTTAAATTGCTATCACTGTTCAGGCTTTCAGTTTCCAGGCCTCATTGATTTCTGTGGTTATATCATTATTATATGGTCTAATTGATAATTTTTCTGGTGCTGCTTGAACGGTGGTGATCACTAATTTTTCTTTAAACTATGTCACTGTGGTGAAGATTATACAACAATTTTCATTTTCATAGACCTGTGGTTTGCTTTCTTGGTTTGTAGCCATCTGTATATTCTAGTGAGGTTTCCACATTTTACTGAAGAAACAATGTTTCTTGATACATTTTATCTTTAGCTTTGTAGCTTTTTATCTTCTATTTTTATGATTTATGAATTTTGCCCTAAAACTTTTGGTTAAGGTTTATTTGGTAAGATTTTAGGGCTTATTTGTTTGTGCTGGGTTAATTTTGCTACTTCCGAATGAAGTGGTTGAATTATTGCAAATTTCTTCAAGATGTCATTTGTTTTGAATATAACTGTAGAAGTTTCCCGTGTTTGATTTTGAAATTTGCTGTTTTTGTGAATGTACTTCGGTTTGTTAGATGTTGATTCTGGCTATAATATGTAGTGCTAGTGCTTGACATTTACATTTTTTCTCTCGGAGAACTCAAGACATATCAAGAAAAGGAAAGTGTTGCACTAAGTGGTTAGGGGATCTTCAGGTGATGAAGTTTCAGCAATCATCAACTCATATACATATATATACGAAAAACACATATATATACATATATATGGCGGGCGATTTCCCCGTATCTGTTATTTAACTCTTCTTTCCTAGTTGCTTTCAGTATCAACAATTTATCTGATTTTTCTTTTGGTTGTGTAGAGATTGGGAGGATAGAAGAAAAGTCTCCTAAATGCTTACTTGGTGAAGATACATCTAGTTCCGGAAGAGGGATTTGGTAATTTCTCAACTAAGGTAGTTCGTGCTGTCAAGAAAGTTATCCATCTGTATTTTCTGGAGGAGAAGCAGGACTTGTGAGTATTTTCTGGCAGACCACGTGTGAATGGACAAAAATCTCGAGAAAAGGAGATGTGAGTGTTTGAAAACTAAGCTCAAAAATTGCTACTCAGTAAGACCGAGTACATATATTGAAAATGTTTCGATCTGCACATTAGATTTGATTTAACACCCTACAAAGTTGTTGCTCAAACAGATCATTAATCTCTTTGAACAAAATAAGCAAGTCACATGTTTTACAATTAGTTTATATGGATCATTGACTCCTAACCTTTTACTAAATGTCAACCATAGAAACCGTTTCATGGTCACTGTATACAACACCTCAATTTTGACGGATTGAGGTGTTCGGAATGGCAGACCCTTTTGAAAATAAAGGGTCCTACATGAAAGCATGACTAACAGTGGTGCAAAACTTTTTGTATAAGAAGCATTTTTTATTTTGAAGCCTCTTAAGTCTTAATCTGAAATATAGTGATCTTGAATTGTAATCACTAATCTTCAATTTGTTTGACGTATTCAATGTCCAGTTGTTATTTGCTTTGTCGTTGTAAAGATATAATTAGTATGCTTACTTTTGTTTTTTCCTCCTCCATTTCAGTTTTTGCGTATGACAGGAACCTACAGAATGTGTTGCAGGAGACAAAAGGGACAGAAGCTACGATCTGGAGACCAAGTATCTAGAGGTAAGCCTTGTGCCTGGGGTGTTATTTGTTGGTCCTTGGTAACAGCACTCACTAAGTTGCCTGGTTTCCCTTCAGCTTTCACCGTTAGCTTTTATGCGCTGGGTTCCCTTAATTGAGGAAACAGATAGGAGTTGCACTTAGGACTCGCATGACCCAACCATATACAGCAAAGCAATGAGCCAATATTTCTGTATATTCATTAATGTTCTTCTAGCACTGTTATCTTCTAGTTCTGTTCATGAGGGATGGTAAGGCGTAAATTTTTTGAATGTGATAACTTCGGGAGGTTTAGTTTTCTTGCTTAAAGAGGACGCTTATCTTGAACCATGTCTTATTACACCATTTCTGAAGGCAGAATGGGCATGACGTTCCTTTCTCTGAAATGTCTTTTTTTTCCCTTTTTTTCCCTCCAATTTCGTGAATAAAACGAATGTTTTATGTTTCCTTCTCAAAAATGTCTGCCTTTCATTTTCAGAAAATTGCTTAGATTGCTCATGATAGTGGTTCTCTTTTGATGGCGGATAATGTATAATTTTCCTGTGTTATCACAACCATTGGAGCTTGGAGCAGGTAATTGCATGTATATCTGGCTGTAACAATTTTAACAATGTTAATAGAGTTTTAATTAGGCTCTTACAAATTAATTTCAATCGTTGCAGACATTGTAATGCACTTGGCTACCAAATCTATGTATGGTCATGTGGATGTCATGTCAAGATTCATTGCTGTCAAGGGAGAAAGGTATGCAGCTTTCAAAATAAGCTTCTGGCCTCATGTGATAGACATCTTTACTTTATCGAATCAAAAAATGTGGTTTTGTTTAGTGAATTGTCGCATCCATATCTTTAATTGACAACATATTGCATTTAAAAGGTACATAATACACATATGATCTGTCTTTTGTATATTCTCTTGCAAATAATCTGGATTGCTCAGCACTTATGCTTCACCGTCTTATCAAAACTATCCTCGCTTATTCTTTGCTGGTTATAATCCCTTTGACTATTATAGTCTTGTGGCAATATGCTTTACATATTTTGGGTCTTGTTAAACCAATTTAGATCTGTGCTATAAATGTTACATCCACACCACACGATATTGGATTCAGTTTTAGTTTTGTACCTTTCCCGAGTCTTGCAAATTACTAGTTTTAAAGTCTGTCCTGTTTCATTATAATCTGTCATATTTTGAACTCTGTGGTACTTTCTGGTCCCATGTTGACTCAGAACTACACTACATGTACTCCGAAAACAATTATGGCAGACCCAAAGTAGAGTTCAAAATTCAGTCCAACCCGAGGTTTCACTCAGCTATTACTTGTTCACGGCTTTCGTGACGGTCTCATGGTTCCCAAAAGGGATTGTCATTCCTAGATCTAAGGTTTAGATTGTGTTCACGTAAAGAGTCTACGTTTATACCGGCCCCATTGGTCCGGCTCTAGTTGCTTCGAAATGTATTCCATCTAGGAGTGGCTAACTCTTTTGAAAATGGTGTGTCGACGAGTGACTGTCACATATTGGCGTAAACCTTTGGTATATAAGAAACATTTTCGACACTGAAGCCTTCTATCTAGAAACCTTAGATCTAGGAGGGGCGAACTCTTTTGAAAATGGTGTGTCGACGAATGACCGACACATATTGGTTTAAAACTTTGGTGTATCGAAACATTTTCGATATTGAAGCCTCTAATACAGAAATTTTTTTCCCAGCTCCCAATTTTTTTGAACCCCTCACGGGTTTAAGTTAAATTGCTATCATTGTTTAGGTATTAAGTTTAAATCAATCAAGCTACGAGGCACTAATTTCGGTGGTTATATGATCATTGTAATCCTGTCCATGGTTCATGAAAACCAGAGAACTTACTTTAAAGAAAGAAATAAAAATTGAAGATCAAGAAAGAAACCCTTTCAATGGATCTTAATGTTCTACCAAAATCTAGAAAAAAATTAAACTCAGAGTTTTCATCATATGTCAGAAGATAAAAACCCTTTCACAGTAATTGGTTTTAGTCTATTGAGATAGATTAAAACTAGAACATCTTATCAATCATTTATATGTCAGAAAAGGAAAACTCTCTTTCTTAGTAATTGGTTTTAATCTATTGAGACAGATTTGAACCAAAACATCTTTTCGAGGAAAAAAGTAACTAATAAAAAGCATCAGGGACTCTAAAAACAAAAATCAAAAATAGACTAAGGGTTTAATGGAAGTACCTTAACAAAAGAACTTCTATTTCAAAGACAATGAAAACAATTGTGTTGAAGGCCTCTTTTATAAGCAAACTTCAGGGATGTTGGAAATCAATTTTTGGTGAAAATTAGGAGCGGGAGATGAAAAAAGAGAGAGAATTTTTGGATCTCAGTTTGTTGAATATTGTGAGAGTAGGGATGGCAATTTGCCCCACCCAAACCCATCCTCGTGGGGATCCGCCCCTACGGGTTAGGGTTTTACCCATACAAACAGGGAACGGGGAGGGGTACGGGGATCCCCGAAAGTAGTGATGCAGGGATGGAAAACCCATCCCCTACGGGGATTCCCCATACCCGTCCCCGCCCCATTGCCATCCCTATTTGAGAGTGATAAGTTGTTATTGAAACCTAATCTTCTGGAAAGAAATCTTCTTGGAGCGGGAGATGAAGAAATGAGGGGGAGTTTTTGAAGCGTTATCAGGAACGAAGTCTTCTGTAAATTTTGGAGGGAGAGAAAAAGGGTGAATTTTGGAGGTGAACTTGATCCGAAGAAATTTCCCGTAGAAACTTCTTTTATAAAAACTTTGATTGTTAGGATCAATCAATTTGATTTCGCTAAGCCCACGTACCAGTAGAAACTCTCTCACTGGCTTAGTGGAATCAAATTGATCGATCAAGTTCACCTCCAAAAATTCCCCTTTATTCTTCCTCTCCCGCCTCTAATTTTACATGAGATTTCGTTTCTGATAAAGCTTCAAAAACTCTTCCTCGTTTTTTTCATCTCCCGCTCCTAGAAGATTAGGTCTCAATAACAACTTATCACTCTCAAAATATGCAACAAACTGAGATCCAAAAATTCCCTCTCTTTTTTCATCTCCTGCTCATAATTTTCACCAAAATTGAGTTCAAAAATCCCTGAAGTTTGCTTATTGTAGATGCATAAATTCGCATACTACATCCAATGATCAAGAATACAAGTAGAACTAAGCTTAAGATGTAGAATCACACATGAACACAAAGATGTACGTGGTTCGGCATGATTACCTACGTCCACGGGGGTGAAATGATGAATGTTTATTACTTCTTCTTACGATTATAAGATGTTAACTTCCTTACAAACGATGTAACTCTCCAACTTTCAAGTGATCTCACTCTCCACACTTAAGTTCTCTAAGTGTAGTAGTTTCTCTCTCTCTCATACAACCTAGTTTACTCGTACGGCCAGCCCTTATATTTATAGGCTAGAGTCAATACAACATAATTACAGTGTTAGACACTATACATCATCACCGTTGTTCCCTATCATGCCTAGTCTCTCGCATATCTTTCTGTTCTGTCCGATGTCTCATGTCTTCTATTATTCTTCGCCCGATGATTGGCTATTGATCATTCGGTTGGCGCGATGTCACCCGTCTTTCTCCTCGTCCCTTTGCTTTGTCTGGCTTCCTTTGTTTGACCGAGTTCATTAGCATGACCGAGTGGTCTCTGACTATCTTATCTTGTCAGAAGGTGAAGGTCACTTCTTGTTCGACAGCTGTAGGGAAGTCGCATCCGACCCACGTGACGCTTTGTTTCTTGGGCCATTAGAATGTATCATGTGCTTCACTATCACCCTTCCTATGGTGCGACATGGTCTAGGATCTCGCCACCTGGCCCTGTGGATTATTTACACCCACACTTATAAAAGAGGCCTTCAACACAATGGTTTTCATTGTCTTTGAAATAGAAGTTCTTTTGTTAAGGTACTTTCATCAAACCCTTAGTTTATTTTTGATTTTTATTTTTAGGGTTCCTGATGTTTTTTATTAGTTTTTTTTCCCCGGAAAGATGTTTTGGTTCAAATCTGTCTCAATAGATTAAAATCAATTACTAAGAAAGAGGGTTTTCATCTTCTGACATATAATCGATTGATAAGATGTTCTGGTTTTAATCTATCTCAATAGACTAAAATCAATTACTTCATCTTCTATCATATGATGAAAATTCGAGTTTAATTTTTTTCTAGGTTTGGTAGAACATTAAAATCGATTGAAAGAGTTTATTTCTTGATCTTCAATTTTTATTTCTCACTTGAATTAAGTTGTCTGGTTTTCATAGATTTCTTATCACTTTAACATCTGAATTACTGTATATCTTAGTACATCATGTCATCCACCAATGAAAACATATTACCGGTGGTGAGGATCACAATGGACTAGGGTCTCTTACTTTATTAATATCTTTTTTTACATTTCCTAGAGCCAAAAACAAAAGGGTACCAGAAGATTTATTAGGAGGTTTCGCATACAATTTCAAGAAGAAGATAATTGATTGTTATTATCCCTGTGCTTAGATAAAGTAAGTGCGTCTGTTGTGATTTGGTTTTGTGTAATTAGATGGAGAAGAAAACATATGCAAGAAACCAAAGCTTATATATTGCTTCAGAGCAACTGCAGTGGTGCGATCAAAACCAAAGATCAAAAAAAAGACCAAATTTTGGGTTTAGTCCGTGTTGTGACGCAACGGTACATGATTAAAATTTCGTCAGGCGGACTTTAAAAGTCCGCCCCATTTTTTTTTCGTAAAATTTCATCAGGCGGACTTTAAAAGTCCGCCCCATTTTTTGTAACTTTCATCAGGCGGACTTTAAAAGTCCGCCCCATTTTTTTTTCGTGAAATTTCATCAGGCGGACTTTAAAAGTCCGCCCCATTTTTTGTAACTTTCATCAGGCGGACTTAAAAGTCCGCCTCATTCTTTTTCTTTTTTATTTAATTTGAATTTTCATCGGGCGTAATTTAAATCTCCGCCCGTTAACAAGCGTACTTTAAATTTACGCCCAGCAACAAGCGTACTTTAAATTTACGCCGACTATATTAGAATTTGGGATTTGGTCGCGACCATATTTGGTCTGGAATTTGATCTTTGGTTGGGATTTGATCTTTACTCCGTCCCACTGTGTTACGATCTCATCCCAAATTTTTGGTTATACTCGCCCACTGTGGATGCTCTCACTGAACTACAAAAACTTGCAGTAAAAAAGATCCCTCTTTTACATCAACAAGTAAAACATACCAGTCCCTACCACTGGATTTAGACAAGATTGGAGAACCAACCAGGAACTAGGGATGGTCATCGGGCGGGTATCGGGGATCTTGTAGCCCAGTCACTGCCCCGTTCAAAAACCACACCCTCCCCATTACCCGCTTGATCTAGGACGGGGCCGGTATGGAAAATACCCGTACGGGACGGGTTTTTTACGGGTTACCCATAACATTAAGCTCAAATATGAATAATTAATGATATCTTATACTTTTATCTTTTCTTTTCTTTTATAATATAATATAATATAATTTCTTAGTTTAAATATAATATAAATAATTAATGATATCTTATATTTTTATCTTTTCTTTTATAATATAATATAATATCTTAGTTTAAATATAATATAAATAATTAATAAAAATATAAAATCCTAAAATGAGAATGTACGGGGCGGGTATGGGACGGGGACTTAGAATCCCATCCCCGCTTCACTAATTCCGGGTATTACCCATATCCAACCCCAACCCCAATCCCGTTTGTACGGATAAAATCCTATCCAATAGAAGCGGGTACCCACGGGAATGGGTTTGGGGCAAATGGCCATCCTTGTCAGGAACAAGATTTCAAGCATCGTGTTTTTGTTTTCTTGTGGATCTAAACACTCATATGAGTTAAGAAATGGTAATACGTCTTCAGATTTGGTGAATGTCATGTCTAATTGATAATTTTTCTGGCGCCACTTTAATGGTGATCACTAATTTTTCTTGAAACTGCCATGTCTTTGTGGTGAATGTCATGCAACAATTTTGAATTTTCATATTCACAGACGTGATGTGGCTTGCTTTCCTGGTTTGTAGCTGTCTGAACATTTTAGATCGGGTTCCACATTTTACCGTAGAAACAATGTATGTTTCTTGATAAATTATAATCCCTCAGTCCCTGCTTAGATGAACTATTTGTAGTTAGCACAAATTTTAAGACAAGAAGGAAAGTGGAGTATATTTAAGTGTTTTTTACAATTATACCCTTATAGGCAATAATTAGTAAAATTTAGAAACGATTTATCTCTTAAACTATACCATGGTTTTTTATAAATTTTATACCATTGAAAAGCATTTTAAAACACCTACGTAACGAATATAAACATGACTATCAAATTAAACATATTTCATATAGTAACAATAATCAATTAAAAGGATAGTTTTAGAAATACCCCTTTGATTAGTGAAATAGCTCATCTATTGTTGGACAAAACTAAAAACCAAATAGCTCATCTAATTAGGGACGGAGGGAGTATTTTTATGACTTATTTGCCTGCTTTTCGTCAAGGTTTATCTGGTAAGATTTTAGGGCTTATTTGTTTCAGTTGGGTTATGGCTGCTGCTTGCCGAATGAAGTGGTTGAATTGTTACAAACTTCTTCGACATGTGATTTGTTTTCGATACAACTTTAATGGTATTCAGATTATGATTTTTGATTTTTTCTGTTTTTGTGAATGCACTTCGATTTGTTAGATGTTGATTCTGGCTACAATATGTAATGCTGGTGCTTGACATTTACATTCTTTCTCTCAGGAGAACTCAGAATATCTGTGTATCAAGAATGTTGCAATTTGTGTAGGGGCTTTTTCAGTTGATGAAGTTTCATCAACCATCGACTCATATGGTATGTATCTACCTGTATCAGATAAAGGTTAATGAGGTTCAATGGCACATCTATTAAAGAGATGGACCGTTGGTGGAAATAACGGTCGGACTTCAAATGTTATAAAGATGATGTTATAAAATCCATTTAAATCTCTGCTAGAGATGTACATCCACATGATTTCAGACCCAGTTGTAGTTTTTGTACGACGAGGCTAAACTCGTTCGAGTATTGCAAATTTAAATTCTAATAGTTGATACTGTCAATCCCGTTTCATTATAATCTGTCGGATTTGAAAGTCTGTGGTACTTTCTGGGCCCATGTTGAATCAGAACATAAGTACTTGTATTCCATCTAAACCCTAAATTTAAGAATGAATATCGTTTTGAAAATGGTGGGTATTACACAAGCCATGTTAACAAATCAGCGACTGATAGCGATACGTAGTGGTGTAAAACCGAAAATGATATGCATACAGCCGTTTTTATATCAAATTTATACACACCATTGTGGGTTACACGGCTTTCCGTCCATTCCTAGCTTTAGTGTTTAGACGGTGTTCATGTAATGGGGTAAGATCTTGGCGTGTACCTAATGAAGTCAGTGAAAAAATTTCATTTTTGATATTGTAGCCTCCTAATCCAAAAGACTAACACCTATTTTTCAGCTCTCAGCTTTTGTGAAATCGTCACGAGTTTAAGTTAAATCGCCATCATATTCAGGTTTTTCATTTCAAGAAAACTACTCGAGATTTGCGCACTTACGAGGGCCATGACTAGCTAGTCGGGGTGCACAGTCGGCCATCTTCCTTTGCGTCCAAATTATTTAAAGGCCATAAAAAAAAATGAACAATCTTTAATGGATTTAATGATTGAGGTTGCTACTTTTATCAAACATTACAATCACTTTATCGTTGATTCAAAAACAATATTTAATGATTATTATTGTACAATATCAGTGGAAATGATAAGATAAGGTGAAAAAGATTGTTGCATCTATTAAACGCATGATTGATGACTTTGAAACATCGTCTTTGTACAGGGAAAAAAGAGGGAGACCACGAGTTTCTCGTGCACCAACTAACTTTGTCCTCTGCCTTCACTTGCCAGCCGCCCTATATATCTGGATAAGTTCAGTTGATGATCACGCATATAAATTCGATCAATGTTCTTGTAAACAACAATCAAGAGGATCAGGAGGATATGGCAGCAATGTCTAGCGTTGCTTTTGAGCTGATCTCCAAGGAAATCATTAAGCCCACTACTCCAACCCCATGTCAACTTAAAAACTTCAACATCTCCGTTAGAATACGGTCATCCAACTCAAAATTAATTGGCAACAAGTGGAGTAGCTCGACACCCTATATGGACCGTTATATGGTTGTCCTTCTTTCTTGGGTCTTACTGGGTCTCACGTCTCATACAGGGCTTGGTTGTATTAGAATACGGGCGTCCAACTCACAACCAATTGGCAATGAGTGGAGAGGCCCTAAGAGCGTCCACAGTGGGAGAGTAAACCCAAATATTTGGTTTTTTGAACAGACATAGTGGAACGTACTATCGATCAAATTTTGATCAACGACTAAAACCCAGAGTATATTTGGTCTGGGACCAAGACTAAACCCAAATATAGTCGAGCGTTGGTATACTTCACGCCCCACCACCAGGCGGACATATAGTGCACGTCCCACATCAGGCGGACGTATATTCCACGCCCCACATCAGGCGTTGGTATAGTCTACGCTCCACATGGGGCGTACGTAAAGTCTACGCCCCATTTTTTT
>NC_039364.1:225709133-225716440 GCF_003573695.1 Papaver somniferum | reverse complement strand
TTTTTTTTTTTTTTTTTGTATGGGGCGGGCATTATACCCCGCCCCATTCTTTGTTTTCAAAACCATTTTAGTGGGGCGGGCTTTATACCTCCGCCCCACTTCTTTCATTTTTTTTTCTTTTTTAAAAATCTACCCAATCAGGCGTTGGTATAGTCTACGCCCCACACCAGGCGGACGTATAACGTACGTCTGACCAAATTTAGTCTTTCCACCGTAGCGTCACACACCATATTAAACCCAAAATTTGATCTTTCTTTCCCTCTTTGGTCTTTGGTTATACTCGCACCACTGCAGTTGCTCTAAGGGATTATAAACCGCAGGATTTTAGATGCCCATACAATGTGGGACTCACGTGTAGCCTCGTTGGGTCTAACACGTGGACAATTAAATCGGGTGACCCGGAGTAAAGGGGTGGTCTTAGATGCCCATACAATGTGGGACTCACGTGTAGCCTCGTTGGGTCTAACACGTGGACAATTAAATCGGGTGACCCGGAGTAAAGGGGTGGTCAAATGACTCGTCGCAAATAGTCTGCTCTAATACCATGTTAGAATACGAGCATCCAACTCAAAACTAATTGACAACAAGTGGAGTAGCTCCACACCTTATATGGATCGTTGTATGGTTGCCATGCCTTCTTGGGTCTTACTGGGTCTCACGTCTCATACAGAGCTTGGTTGTATTAGAATACGGGCGTCTAACTCACAACCAATTGGCAATGAGTGGAGAGGCCCTAAGAGATTATAAACCGCATGATTTTAGGTGCCCATACAACGTGGGAATAATAATCTCAACAATCTCACTTTTCGATCAATATATGCCTCCAATTTATACTCCGGTCATTCTATTTTACCCTGCTGATAGTACCGGTGCTAGTAAGTTCCATGATGATCTTGGCTTGCTTAAGAGATCTCTCTCTCTGAAACGCTAGTTCAATTTTACCCAATGGCTGGCAGGTTGAAAGATAACATGGTAGTAAACTTCAACGACCAAGGGGTTGAGTTTTATGAAGTGAAAATCAAAGCTAGATTGTGCGACTTCATGATGAAACCAGATGAATTTCCATTAAGTCCGCTTCTTCCGTCCGAAGTCGTTTCTGTGAATTTTGTCAAGGAAGTGCAGGTGATTGTTCAAGTGAACATGTTCGATTGTGGTGGAACTGCCATTTCTTTGTGTATATCACACAAGATTGCAGATGCATGCACCATAAGTACATCCATTCGTAATTGGGCAGGCAACACCTACTCAGCTCGTCGTGGGGGTGCACTAACCGGAAATCAGAATTTGCTTCCTTCTTTCGATGCGGCAGCTCTCTTCCCACCTACTGAACAACTGGTATGTCCATCAGATGCATGATAACTACAAATGCAGCAGTAGGCCAACGAGGGTTGATGTAGTTACCGCTTTGGTATGGAAGGCAGCCATAAAATCCGCTCCTAGCGATGGTTTTTTACCAACGGTAAATCATGTGGTGAGCTTCAGAAAGAAAATGGATCCACCATTACCTGATGCGTCATTTGGGAATCTCTGTGTGGTAGTTACAACGGCGGCAACTCCAGGAGCAACGACAACAAGTACGAATGATGGGGTTGAGGGGCAAGAGGTCCTCGAGGATCAGTTAGCTGAATTAGTAGCTCAGTTGAGGGGAGAAAAATGCAAGGTAAAGGGTGATGAAGGTTGCATTGAGAAAATCTTTCTAAGTTTTGTTGGTGGTGACAACGCCTTGTGGATAGGTAGCTGGTTTTATGATGCTGATTTTGAATGGGGAAAGCCTGTTTGGGTAACTACTGATTTAAATCAGTTGTTGAGCCGAACCAGAACTTGATTTGTATGATTGATACAAAACGTGGTGAAGGGATAGAGGTTTCGTCAAAATTTCTTGACAAGGATATGGCCAAGTTTGAACGCGAGATCCTCAAACTGTTTTGATTTTTGCATCATCTGTCTGTATTTCCAAAATGGACTAAAAAGGGACTGTTGGTCCTTCGAGTTGTAAGCTAAGTCGAGAAACGTTTCGAGTTTCAGAAGAAGATGCATTGAACAGGGCTCTAATTGGACATGATCACAAAACAACGTCACAATTTCCAGAATACTTTTATCTTATAAAATTCAGGTATTTTATTTGTTATGTTGACGGAGAAGCGGTACATGTCGTGTCAGTGCTTCTTTCGTGACAATGATACTTTTATATAAACAATTAAGCTAACGGGTGGCTGCGCGGCGGCGTGCGCCATCTCTACCCCGGAGGGAGGCCCAGAAGGTGGGAGCGATTGGGAATCTTGCGGTTTTTGTTGGGAATCCAATTGGGAGGCGTTTTTTTTTTGTTTTGGTTTTTAAAGGTGCCAAATGAAAGTCGCTAGTTAAAAAATTTCATCACTTTTTGTCGGCCTTTTCTGGATAACGGCATAACTACCCTTATATGGTTAGATTAAGTGAAAATTATATAAATGCCCTTATTTTTGACGGGTTTCACAAATATCTTTATGAGACAATAAAAATACCCCTTTCCAATTACAGGCTCATCAGAGGTCCATCAATATTTTTCTTCTTTTCGTATTTGCCCTTTCTCCTTTAAACTTCCTTCTTCGTTTGTGACGCCCGTCTCTTCGAACATTCAGAGAAGAGAGAAATCTAAATCTAAACTCTCCACCGCCGTCTCCATTTCTATCCCCACCATCTCCGTCGCCATCACAACCAACACCAACACCAGTGATATCACCACCACCACTATGAATTGAGAATACATTGGAAATAAGTTAAAAAAAAATATTCAAATCTGAAAATTATCTTTCAGCCATCGCCACCACCACTGCTATCTCATGTGACGACGGCTGGTGAAGAAGAGAGGTTGATGTTTTTGCGCTTAGGATTCATGAAATGAAGAAAGAAGATTTCTCTTTCATCCATCGCCACCACCATTGCTATAGCCATCGCCACCACCATTGCTATCACCGTCGTTTCATTATGAAATGGGTAAGAAAATCTACCTGAAGAATCGATTCTAGTTTCAGATCTGGAAACATTGCGTCCGTTGTTGTTGATGACGATAGTAATAGAGCTGGAGGTCGTGGCGGCGGTGAAGGAGGATATCAAATCCGTGTTTTATTAGAAGAAGATGATGGCGGTGGTGAAGGAAGATACCATATCTACAATGATGGTGGTGGCGACGGCCACCTGGTGTTTTGCGTGTTAGAATGCCTGTTGATTTAAACGAACAAGATTCTGTTGAAGAAATTGAGGTTGTTCGGTACGTGAAATTTTCTGCGCAGGGAACTAGATCGTTGTCTGAGGTTTCTCTGCGTCCAGCTATGGATGGAAAGACAGACTTTTATGAGGCTAATCACAGGTTTGCAACTAGCGTTTATATGTGCAATTAGATTATGTCCATAGAAGCTTAATCTTTGCATTACTTAAGAACACTACATAAAGTTTAATTTAGTTGATAATGATACATATGATGAAAAATGTGTTGTCTCTGCTCTTTCTGCCCATTCCAGCCACATGTGAAATTGAATCCATGTCACTATTTATTTATGTTGTTGGTGGTAAATGCATGTAGGATTTTTGGTTACCCATTACTCTTCTGGTGCTTCTGAGGTGTGACTGATGAAAAAGTCAGACGTGTGTTTTCGAAAAGTTGTTTAACTTCAAGGTTAATTAGACTATTTTGAAGTACTGTATGTTTTCTTATGGTAACTGCTAGGATTCTTTGCTTCCCGTATGGCGATGAAGTCGACATTTTTGTTCATAATCATCTTGGACTATTGCATCACCTGCTAGATGTCACTGTAATTGGCAACTTTTTCATTTCCACTTATCAAGTGCCAAACGGCTCTACATAATCAACTAGAGAGATTGTGCTCGACTGTTCCTTCCACGTGTAGTAACATGTTAAGCAGGCACCCTCTATGAGCAAGTCTTAAAATGTGTGTTGAACTATCCAAGGTGGCAGGATATATGGATTGTAGCTTATCACACTAATGACCCACTTCAGAATGTATTGCAGTACCCCCTCCATAAGAAAATTAAGATTAAAAGTCAAAATTATGAGCCCTTCAAGTACTTTTCATGAATTTTTTTGCAAACGTATAAAAGGGTGGAGGAAAAATGCATTTCAATACTACTTCATCTTGTGATTTTGATTTACTGGTAATGGTTTAGGTGAATTGTGTTTATTTGGTGTTGTACTGGTGGTAGTGGAAGTTGTTATAGTAGTTGTGGTGGTGGTGAGGTT
The DNA here is from genome assembly GCF_003573695.1 of Papaver somniferum. Lineage (NCBI taxonomy): Eukaryota > Viridiplantae > Streptophyta > Magnoliopsida > Ranunculales > Papaveraceae > Papaver > Papaver somniferum. The sequence continues at coordinate 225,712,206 of NC_039364.1, read as the reverse complement.
CGAATGAGAAAGAATGATAAATACAAGAAGATCAGTTCTTGGTTTCAGAGAAAACTCTGAGGTAACTACTACCACTAATTATGTTACCTTACTCTTTATGTTCAACTTTCACGAGTATCAACTATTGTTGTTGATCCCTTTTATTGGATTCAACAACCAATGTTTAGGGAGTCAACAACCAATGTTTGTGTATCAACAATAGAAATGGTAATCAACAACCAATATTTGTGTATCAAATATAGAAATTGATCTTAGTGTAAGGAGTCAACAACAAATATTTGTGTATCAACAATACAAATTGACCTTAGTTTAGGGAGTCAACATCCAATGTTTGTGTATCAACAATGGAAAAATGGAATCAACAACCAATATTTGTGTATCAACAATAGAAATTGATCTTAGTGTAAGGAGTCAATAACAAATATTTGTGTATCAACAACATAATTGACCTTTGTTTAGGGAGTCAACAACCAATGTTTGTGTATCAACAATGGAAACGTGGAATCAACAACAAATATTTGTGTCTCAACAATAGAATTTGATTTTAGTGTAAGGAGTCAATAACAAATATTTGTGTATCAAAAATAGAAATTGACCTTAGGTTAGAGAGTCAACAACCAATATTTGTGTATCAACAATAGAAATGGTAGTCAACAACCAAATTTGACAAATGTTTTTGGACTTTTGATTTTTTAGATAATTTTTTGATGGCGGCGGCGGCAACAATAATGGTGGTGGTGTGTGGCGGTAGTGGAATATTATTGGTGGTTGTATTTAATAAGTGGTGGTGGTGGTGGAGTGGTGGCGGGGTGTTGGTGGTGGCGGTGCTGTTGGTGAAATGGTGGTGCTGGTGAATGTGAAATAATAGAAAAATCTATTTTTTAATGCATAAAATTTTTGAATGGAAAATAATATTGTAAGTGAGGGTATTAAGGTAATCTATTTTTTAATGAATAAAGTATTTAAATGATAGGGGTATTTATATTGTTGTATAAGGGTATATTTATTGGGTGTCAAAACGAAGGGTATTTAATAAATTTACCCTTAGATTAAGTGATAATGATTAATTAGTAACATTAATGATTGATTAAAAATAAATTATAGTGATAAATTAGTAGAGAAATACTTTCCGCTTCCCACTATTAAGTGACATAGTTCAAATTTGCACAATTTTTAAGGAAAACAAGGAAAACGGTATAGTTAAGCATTTTTTACAATTATACCCTTATGGATAATAACTAATGAAATTTTAAAATGATTTATCTTTCAAACCACACCACGGATGTTCGCAAACTTCATACCATTCAAAAGCATTTTAAAAAACCTACGTAACGAGTATAAACATGTCTATCAAATTATGCATATTTCTTATAATCAATTAAAAGGATAATTTTAGAAATATATCCTTGTTTAGTTATATAGGTCATTTAATGGTGGGACAAAATCTAAGAGTATATAGGTCAGTAAATAGTGGAACGGAGAGAGTAAGATTTATATGAGGGAGTTGGGATTTTTGAGAGGAAGAAGAAGAAGTAAAAAAAAACTTGGGTTTTGGGATTTCAGTGGTTAGAAGTGACCAAAATATGTGATTCAAATCAGATTCACAAATATAGTTATAGACGATAATTAATCTCTATTTTTTAATTTTTTTTGGATTTTTACAAACTATTTTGATCACCCAGTGATGGGTTCGGCTCTACAATTACTAGCCGAATCATGTTGGGAAGAACCGTTCGACTGATATATCTAAACGTGAACCTAAGTGTATGAAAAATATATTTGAGATTCCGTTTATTCAAACTACAATCGTTTTTGGCCGAACTTGTACTTTGTTTTTTTTTTTAATATATAAGTTGTGACTTATAGAGTCGTGTTCGGCTTACTATGACACAGCCGAACTTGGTAGTCTAGAAACATAAGTTAAAGTTTCGGCTATACAACTGCATTTCAAATATGAGCCGAACCTTGCCTTCGGGCAACATTTTTATATAGGTTCGTCAAGTAATCTGACTTTTCGAACTAGCCGGACATGAATTTTATCTGAAATAAACAAGGTTCGGCTGAAAATAATACATCAGATAATCATCCGAACTTAAAGGTCTTCTTCATTGTAATCCAGGTTCGGTTGTATATATGCCGAACTGTGTTTTTGAAATACAAAAAATCGAAGAACAAAGATATGGGTTCCAATATGCGGGTCTGGAGCTAATCTCTTGCTCAACGTTTCACAAGACTCATTTTATATTTGTGATTTTAATCAATGATAAAAGATCTATGAATCGACAATTAATCGACGACAAAAAATAAAATCAAAACGGTTTGATAATGGTTAGATTAGGTTAGAAATGAAAATGATTTTTGAATTTTGATTAGTTTATGTTTACATACTAAGCTCTAAAAAACCAAGGTGTTACAAAAACACCATCCGTATTATTTGGACCAAATGCAAACTATATCCAATAAAAATTGAACCAAACCCCCAATTCAATTAAAAATAATTAAATTTAGTTTTTATCATATTTTATAAATCCAATCTTACCCTTACCTATATATATACACAATCTTTAGAAAATAGAAATTTGTGTAGAAATGGAAGACAAATATTGGAGATAAGATTTACGGACGTAATTCGAGATCTTCTCCGTCGGAATCTTTGTGTATTCAGATTTTAAATTCATATATACTATATTTCTCTTGATTCCATCGATATTTTAAAATAAGAAACTAATTTTAGGTTCAATTTTATATCTGACCATCTTAGATATTAATTATGAGAGCTCGTTGTCGTTTCAGTTTAGTAGAAGTAGAGAAGATATCGTCAATTTCAATCCTTTAAATTGTATTTGAAGATTGATTTTTAGGGCTGAAGAAATTGAAGAACTTTAAATTTTCGGATCTCGTATTCTTTTTAATTTAATTCGAAGAAAAGAAGAGAAGTTATAGTTTAAACTTTTGAATTATCATTTTTAGTCGATCATCTTCAGATTGATCTAATCGTAGCAATCAAATCATTCATCAGAGACTCAATTTTATTTTCAGTTTTTTTTTTTTTTTTACTAATTTGGTTTTTTTT